>NC_056442.1:62329858-62432358 GCF_018296145.1 Oncorhynchus tshawytscha | reverse complement strand
TTCATGCCAGGCACTGTTTGAGAAAGGCCAATTAAAATGGCCAAATAATCCAGCCACCTGAGCCATGGACTGTTCTAAAGTCTGGCAGGCGTTACCGGTGTCTCCCATAGACTATCCACGCTGTCTACATGACTCTATGCCCATCCACACGTCTCTACCCACTCAGACCTACCTACACTCATAAACACACTCACACACACACTCATTAGTGACAGCACACACCCTCTCACACCTATGCTTCTGTTATATTGATCATTGATTAGACTACCTGTTATAATGATCATTGATTAGACTACCAGTTATATCGATCATTGATTAGACTACCTGTTATATTGATCATTGATTAGACTTCCTCTACCAATATACTGCTGTTATATTGATGATTGATTATTGGTTGCCATACCATTAGTACCTCTATTTATTCAGCTACTGGTCACTATCTGATTCAGAGGGGTTGGGTTAAATGCAGAAGACACATTTCAGTTGAATGCATTCCGTTGTACAATTGACTAGGTATCCCCCTTTCCCTATTACTCCTGTTTACATGTATATATTACCGCTAGTATATTACCATTAGTATTTATATATTCCTGCTGTTAGTCACTTTTCAGCTCTGTTTACATGTGTATATGTAACAGAATGGCTTCCGTCCCTCTCCTCACCCTGTGCTCGAACCAGGGACCCTCTGCACACATCGGCAGCAGCCACCCTCGAAGCATCGTTACCCATCGCTCCACAAAAACCACGGTCCTCACGGCCCAGCAAGGGAAACAACTACTTCAAGGTCTCAGAGCGAGTGACGTCACCGATTGAAACGCTATTAGCGCGCACCCCGCTAACTAGCTAGCTATTTCACACCGGTCACATATATATTACCATTAGTATATTAAGATGAGTATTTATGTATTCCTGCTGTTAGTCACGTTTCAGCCCTGTTTACATGTATAAGCAATTCACTGTACTTGTACATGTGACAATAAAACTTGAAGGCTGCAGTTGGAATCTGTTATTGTCTTATAAGGCTGACAGGTGAGAAGTGACATGTTCAGATCCATCCTGTTGTATGTGTATTGTGTGTCTGCTATCCTCCTCTGTCATAGCAATGCTCCAGCAGTAGTGCGGAGGAAGTAGCATGTGAATGTTTACAAGATGGCGACCATGGATTATTATCATGGGAATAGTGAAGCCAATTCTCTTTATTTCCTAGCAGACACTGACTAGATAGAGTGTCATGAATGGTAGATTGCTGCATTCCATTGATGACAGCACAACCATCTACAGCAGCGGGGAGTATTTAAGTGTTGGGGAGTAGTGATCTACATGGAGTTTAACTAGTAATGTAACTACATTTTGCATTAGCTTAGTGGTAGTTAAACTAAATGTAAATGTAGGTATTGCTTTCAGGAGTTAATTCATTTGCTTGCTATGTAGTGGTGGAGCTAACTACTGGAACACAATGTTTTTTGCAAAAAGAAAATATGGGTGGAGTAGGGCAGACATTTCTTTTTCTGCATCAGACCTGCCTAATTCACCTTGAAACATCAACTTGGGGTTTTTATAGGTTAAATTACAGATTCTGTTAACATATGACACCAAAGTGAACTGTTATTACTATTTGTAGTTTGACATTTCAGATTTAAATACACTACACGACCAAAAGTACAGTGCATTTGGAACATTTTCAGACTCCTTGACTTTTTCCACATTTTGGTATGTTACAGCCTTATTCTAAAATTGGTAACACATTTGTTTTTTCTCATCAATCTACACTCAATATCTCATAATGATGAAGTGAAAACAGGTTTTTAGAACTTTTACTAATTTATTAAAAATAAAAACATAAATACATTATTTACATACCTAAGAATTCCGACACTTTGCTATGAGCCTTGAAATTGAGCTCAGATGCATCCTGTTTCTGTTGATTATCCTTGAGATGTTTCAAAAACTTGTTTGGAATCCATCTGTGGTAAATTCCATTGATTGGACATGATTTGGAAAGGTACACAGCTGTCTAGATAAGCTACCACAGTTGACAGTGCAAAAACCAAGTCATGAGGTTGAAGGAATTGTTTGCAGAGCTCCGACAAAAAATATCTGCAGCATATGCAAAATATCTGCAACTTGATGAGGGAAAAAGTAATTGAATACATTATCGAATAAGGCTGTAACGTAGCAAAATGTGGAAAAAAGTCAAGGGGTCTGAATACTTTCCAAATTTACTGTGTTTTGACACCTGCTTGTCAAACATCTCATTCCAAAATCATAGGCATTTCTTTTTACCTTTATTTAACTAGGCAAGTCAGTTAAGAACAAATTCATGTTTTCAATGATGGCCTAGGAACAGGGGGTTAACTGCCTTGTTCAGGGGTAGAATAACAGATTTTTTCCTTGTCAGCTCGGGGATTTGATCTTGCAACCTTTCCGGTTACAAGTCCAATGCTCTAACCACTAGGCTACCTGCCACCCCATTTTTTTGGAGTTGGTCCCCCCTTTGCTTCTATATCAACCTCCACTCTAATGGGAAGGCTTTCCACTAAATGTTGGAACGTTTCTGCGGGGACTTGCTTCCACAAGAGCATTAGTGAGGTTGTGCATTGACGTTGGGTGATTATGTCTGGCTCGCAATCGGCGTTCCAATTCCTCTCAAACGTGTTTGTTGGGGTTGAGGCCACACCGATCTCAACAAACCATTTCTGTACAGACCTCGCTTTGTGAAACAGGAAAGGGCCTTTGTGCATGGAGGCATTGTCGTGCTGAAACAGGAAAGGGCCTTCACTAAACTGTTGCCACAAAGTTGGAAGCACAGAATCGTCTAGAATGTCATTGTTTGCTGTGGAGTTAATATTTCCTTTCACTGGAACTAAGGGGCTTAGCCCGAACCATGAAAAATCTAATCAAATGATATTTGGCACAAGCGCCGAATACAACAGGTGAAAACCTAACAGTGAAATTCTTACTTACAAGCCCTTAACCAAAAAATGCAGTTCTTAGAAAAATAAGTGTTATAAAAGCATTTACTAAAATAAAAGTAAAAAATAAATAAATATAATTAAAAAGAAAACAGAAAAAGAAGTAATTAAAAAGCAAGAATAAAATAACAGTAGCGAGTCTATATACAGGGGGTACCGGTACAGAGTCAAAACAGCATTATTCCTTCTCCACCAAACTTTACAGTTGGCACTATGTATTTCGACAGGTAGCATTCTCCTCGCATCCGCCAAACCCAGATAAGTCCGTCAGACTGCCAGAGAGTGAAGTGTGATTCATCACTCCAGAGAGAATGTTGGCACTGCTCCAGAGTCCAATGGCTGCAAGCTTTACACCACTAAAGCCAACACTTGGCATTGTACATGGTGATCTTAGGCTTGTGTGCGGCTGCTCGGCCATTTCATGAAGCTCCTGATGAACACTTCTTGTGCCGACGTTGCTTCCAGAGGCAGTTTGGTACTCGGTAGTGAGTGTTGCAACCGAGGTCAGATGATTTTTACACTATACGTGCTTCAGGAATCTTGTAGTAAACAAAAAAAAGTGTTAAACAAATCAAAATGTTTTATATTTAACATTCTTTAAAGTAGCCACCATTTGCCTTGATGACAGCTTTGCATACTCTTGTCATTCTCTCAACCAGCTTCATGAGGTAGTCACCTGGAATGTATTTAAATTAACAGGTGTGCCATGTTAAAAGTTAATTTGTGGAATTTCTTTCGTTCTTAATGCGTTTCAGCCAATCAGTTGTGTTGTGACATGGTAGAGGTGGTATACAGGAGATAGCCCTATTTGGTAAAAAAACAAATCCATACTTTGGCAAGAACAGCTCAAATAAGCAAAGAGAAACGACATCCATCATTACTTTAAGACATGAAGGTCAGTCAGTCCAGAACATTTCAAGAACTTTGAAAGTTTTTTCAAATGCAGCTGCAAAAAACATCAAGCACTATGATGAAACTGGCTCTCATGAGGAAAGGAAGACCCAGAGTTACCTCTGCTGCAGAGGATAAGTTCATTTGAGTTACCAGCCTCAGAAATCAGCAATTAACCGCACATCAGATTGCAGTCCAGATAAATGCTTCACAGAGTTCAAGTAACAGCATGAATCAGGCCTTCATGGTCAAATTGCTGCAAAGAAACCACTACTAAAAGACACCAATAATAAGAAGAGACTTGCTTGGGCCAAGAAACATGAGCAATGGACATTAGACTGGTGGGAATTTGTCCTTTTGTCTGATGAGTCCAAATGTAATATTTTTGGTTCCAACTGCCGTGCCTTTGTGAGACGCAGAGTATGTGAACGGAAATAACTCAAAATAACTCGAAATTCAAAAATACCAAATTCAAAAATGTAACATTCTTGAAAATATGCGTTATATATCAAAATAAAGCTTAACTTCTTGTTAATCCAGCCGCTGTGTCAGATTTCAAAAATGCTTTACGGAGAAAGCAAACCATGCGATCATCTGAGGACAGAGCTCCACATACAAACACATGAAAATCATATTTCAACCAGGCAGGTGCGTCACAAAAGTCAGAAATAGCGATATAATTAACCTTGTGACTAGGGGGCAGTATTTTCATTTTTGGAAAAATAACGTTCCCGTAGTTAACAGGATATTTTGTCAGGTCAAGATGCTAGAATATGCATATAATTGACAGCTTGGGATAGAAAACACTCTAAAGTTTCCAAAACTGTAAAAATATTGTATGTGAGTATAACAGAACTGATATTGCAGGCGATAGCCTGAGAAAAATCAAATCCGGAAGTGACTCATCTTTTGAAAGCTCTGCGTTCCAACACACAGTGAATGGGCTATCAACCAGATGACTTTTTCTCCGTATTCCCCAAGGAGTCTACAGCATTGTGACGTAGTGTTACGCATTTATGTTGAAGAAAACCCGTAAGTGGCTACATTGCGCAAGTGGTCACCTGATGGCTCTCAGAGTGATTCTCGCGTAAAATACAGAGGTAGCCATTATTCCAATCGGTCCTACTGAAAAACGAATTGTCCCGGTGGATATATTATCGAATAGATATTTGAAAAACACCTTGAGGATTGATTATAAACAACGTTTGCCATGTTTCTGGTGATATTATGGAGCTAACTTTGAATATTTTTCGGTGTTTTTGTGACTGCAATTTCCGGGCAATTTCTCAGCCAAACGTGAAGAACAAACCAAGCTATTTCGCCTACAAAAATAATATTTTGGGAAAAAAGGAACATTGGCTATCTAACTGGGAGTCTCGTGAGTGAAAACATCCGAAGTCAAAGGTAAACTATTTAATTTGATTGCTTTACTGATTTCCGTGACCAAGTTACCTGCAGCTAGCTGGACAAAATGCTATGCTAGGCTATCAATAAACTTACACAAATGCTTGTCTAGCTATGGCTGTAAAGCATATTTAGAAAATCTGAGATGACAGGGTGATTAACAAAAGGCTAAGCTGTGTCTCAATATATTTCACTTGTGATTTTCATGAATAGGAATATTTATGTCCGCTGCGTTATGCTAATTAGTGTCAGTCGATGATTTTTATTTTACCTTTATTTAACCAGGCAAGTCAGTTAAGAACAAATTCTTATTTTCAATGACAGCCTATGAACAGTGGGTTAACTGCCTGTTCAGGGGCAGAACGACAGATTTGTACCTTGTCAGCTCGGGGGTTTGAACTTGCAACCTTCCGGTTACTAGTCCAACACTCTAACAACAAGGCTACCCTGCCAGAAGTGTAATAATGGCTGATTACGCTCCCGGACCCGGGATGGGGAGTTACTAGATGTTAATGCCTTACCTTTGAAGATATTCTTCAGTTGGCGCTCCAAAATGTCCCAGAAACATCACAATTGGTCCTTTTGTTCGATAATGTCCTTCTCTATGTCCCACAAATGCCCGTTTAGTTGGTGTGTTTGATTCAGAAATACACCGATTTCAACTCACCCAACATGCCTACAAAGTATCTAATAAGTTATCTGTAAACTTGGTCCAAACATTTCAAACAACCTTCCTAATCCCAACCTCGGGTACCCTAAAACATAACTAATCGATCAAATTTAAGAAGGAATAAACTGTTTCTACGCACCAAAACAGTAGAGTCCACCTGGAGTGACACTTAAAATGAATAGGACTACTTCTTCATTTCTCAAAAGAAAGACATCGAACAATTTCTGAAGACTGTTGACATCTAGTTGAAGCCATAGGAAATGCAACCAGGTTCCTATTAATAATTTTATCCCATAGAAAACCATTGAAAAATCCTATGACCTCAATTTACTTTTTCCCTAGATGGTTTGTCCTTGGGTTTCGCTTGCCATGCAAGTTCTGTTATACTCACATATATTATTATTATTATTTGCATATCCTAGCTTCTGGGCCTGAGTAATTGGCAGTTTACTTTGGGCACGCTTTCATCCGGAGGTGAAAATACTGCCCCCTACCCAAGAGAGGTTAACCAGCATGGATACCACAGGATTCTGTGCGATACGCCATCCCATCTGGTTTGCGCTTAATGGGACTATCATTTGTTTTTCAACAGGACAATGACCCAAAACACACCTCCAGGCTGTGTGAGGATGTGTTGAACTGCAGAGTGAAGGAAGCCCTAGGACCATGCCCCAGGACTACCTGACATGATGACTCCTTGCTGTCCCCAGTCCATGCTGCTGCTCCAGTTTCAACTGTTCTGCCTTATTATTATTCGACCATGCTGGTCATTTATGAACATTTGAACATCTTGGCCATGTTCTGTTATAATCTCCACCCGGCACAGCCAGAAGAGGACTGGCCACCCCACATAGCCTGGTTCCTCTCTAGGTTTCTTCCTAGGTTTTGGCCTTTCTAGGGAGTTTTTCCTAGCCACCGTGCTTCTACACCTGCATTGCTTGCTGTTTGGGGTTTTAGGCTGGGTTTCTGTACAGCACTTTGAGATATCAGCTGATGTACGAAGGGCTATATAAATAAATTTGATTTTATTTGAAAACCAGCCAACAAGTTCTCCTCATATGTGGGAACTCCTTCAAGACTGTTGGAAAAGCATTCCTCATGAAGCTGGTCGAGAGAATTTCAAGTGTGTGCAAAGCTGTCATCAAGGCAAAGGATGACTACTTTGAAGAATCTAAAACCTAATATATATTTTGATTTAACACTTTTTGTTGGTTACTACATGATACTACATGATTCCATGTGTGTTATTTCATAGTTGTGATGTCTTCACTATTATTTGACAATTTAGAAAATAATAAAAAATAAAGAAAAACTCTTGAAAAAGTAGGTGTGTCCAAACTTTGACTGGTCCTGTTTAATACCTTCCTGAGGTCTCTCCATTTAGGCCCTGTAGTGTTCAGCAACACTGCAGGTTGTTTTACTCTCTCCTCCTAACTGTACTGACTGGTTGCTGCCCTCAGAGGCTGGGTTACAGCTATCATCCGTTCACTGTTTTCTGTGTTTTCTGTGGATACCGTGTTTTCTGTGGATACAGTAGACACACAAACATACTGTACACACACTTACGAGCAAGGCCTGCGGGATGCTTCAACATAAACACACGGAGACCATGGCTGTCCTTTCTTCATATAAACTCCATTGTGATGCTTCAACAAAAATGCACAGAGACCATGGCTGTCCATGTTACTAAAATGACATGGCTACTACAGTCTGTGATTCCATTTGGATGTGATTGGAAATATCAGACCTCTCTGTCCATCACCAGAGAGATATCATTGGACTGTGTCATAACAAATCAGCTGTTTCCCAAGAACAAGAAGTGGTACAGACATGAAAGATTAATGGCTGCATAGGTTTACATGTCCTGTGTCATATCATTTCATCTGGACTTGAAAGGGCTATGTCAGGTTAGTGCCTTGTGATTGGATCAATGAAACAAGGATGATATCACTCTGTTTAGAGGGCATGCAATTAAGACTTGACCCAATTGAACGACCCCGCATGAACAATGTGATATAAACACACTGACGGGAGGATGAACAGTGATATAAACACTGGAGTTCAGACTCAGCAGGTTAGTGGAGGGTTTCCAATTTTGTTTCCTCTCCTCAATCTCCCATCTGCTCCCTCTCCTGTGTTGGTGGGAAGACACCCATCTCCCACATAGCAGAGCCCATTTGTCCAGATGTAATTCATTACCTGTTAAGTCAGCGGTGACACCTCAACACCTCAGAGCCATCTGCCTCCCGGCATCCCCTGGGGGTTCAGCTAGCTTCCTCAACCGATCCTCCGTTACCTACCCTCCACATAATAAGGGCAGCTAGTCCCAAACATATTTACCCACCTGTTACATCTATAACTGCCACCATGATTGATTGCTATTTGATTATCCACGCGTCAGGGCCCATCTGAGAGGCTCTTTAAAGAGATGAACACTGAGTATACAAATCATTAAGAACACCTGCTCGTTCCATGACAAAGACTGATCATGTGAATCCAGGTGAAAGCTATGATCCCTTATTGATGTCACTTGTTAAATCCATGTCAATCAGTGTAGATGAAAGGGAGGAGACAAGTTAAAGAAGTATTTGTAAGCCTTGAGACAATTGAGACATGGATTGTGTATGTGTGCCAATCAGAGGGTGAATGGGCAAGACAAAATATATGTGTCTTTGAACGGGATAAGGTAGTAAGTGCCAGGCACTGGTTTGTGTCAAGAACTGTAATGCTGCTCAACAGTTTGCTGTGTGTATCAAGAATGGTCCACCACCAAAAGGACATCCAGCTAACTTGACACAACTGTGGGAAACATGGAGCCCGCAAGGGCCAGAATCCCTGTGGAACAATTTTGATATATTGTAAAGTCCATGCCCTGACGAATTGAGGCTGTTATGAGGGCAAAAAGGGGAGGAGGGTGCAACTCAATATTAGGATATTAATGTGTTTTACAATGTATCACACCACCTGTACACCTTTGACTCCATCTGGGAATTGGAGGTTGTCCCTGTAGGGAACAAATAAATCCCACTGTACTCTGGGAATGGGATGTTGTCCCTGGAGGAAACAGATATAGCCCACTGTATTGTGGGAATGGGATGTTGTCCATGGAGGAAACAGATATAGCCCACTGTATTGTGGGAATGGGATGTTGTCCCTGGAGGAAACAGATACAGCCCACTGTATTCTGGGAATTGGATGTTGTCCCTGAAGGAAACAGATATATCCCACTGTATTGTGGGAATGGGATGTTGTCCCTGGAGGAAAGAGATATATCCCACTGTATTCTGGGAATGGGATGTTGTCCCTGGAGGAAACAGTTATATCCCACTGTATTCTGGGAATGGGATGTTGTCCCTGGAGGAAACAGGTATATCCCACTGTATTCTGGGAATGGGATGTTGTCCCTGGAGGAAACAGGTATATCCCACTGTATTCTGGGAATGGGATGCTGTCCCTGGAGGAAACAGATATATCCCACTGTATTCTGGGAATGGAATGTTGTTCAAACATATCTGCAAGGTAGATGGATCATTAAAACATTTTTATTGGACCATAAACAGATTTGACTCATTAATCTATACGGTCCAAATAATGATGATCCACACTTCTCTGAAAATATATATAGGAATTTATCAACCCTACAAGCAATAAGAGACTATATTATTATGGTGAGATTTTATAATATGGTTTTAATTACCTCAATGTAATCACACTACAAACTATCACCCTTATGCATTTCGGGAAAACAGTTCCCAATAAATGACATTATTACCTGCTCCACCACCCATTTTATTCAACTACCTTATTAAATGTCTATGTGGGCTGTGCTATGTAGGTAAAACCTCTCATTCTCTCAAACAGAGAATCAGTGAACATAAAGGTTAAATTAGGAAAAACGGGGATTGTCCAGTCGCAGAACATTTTAATGATCTAAAATATGACATTTCTACCTTTAGATTTTATGACATTGAGAAAGTTAAGATATCAGACCAGGGGGAGGTGATATTAATAATACTCTGAGTAAAAGATAATATTTTGGGATTTTCACCCTCCAGACATTATATCCTAAAGGACTTAATGATGAAATGCCTATGTATGTTATGTTATAAATTTGAACATGAATTACGGCCCTATTTCAAATTACCCTTGTGATTTTCTTCGCTGTACCCAATGTTTTATGTAAACTTGCTTGGTAGGTAGATGCCCTCATTGTGGTTTCCAGACTTGTTTAAAACCTGTTGGGGCAAGGAGTTCCCCTCAGGGAACTCCACCCCCTTCAGCTGAAAAGGTGGCGCAGGGAATTCAAAAATATTCTTTCGAAATATTTAACTTTCACACATTAACAAGTCCAATATCTCAAATGAAAGATAAACACCTTGTTCATCTACCCATCATGTCAGATTTTTAAAATGTTTTACAGCGAAAACACAACATATATTTATGTTAGACCACCACCAAACCAAGGAAAAAACGCAGCCATTTTTTCCAGCCAAAGATAAAATCACAAAAGCAGGATTACAAATAAAATAAATCACTAACCCTCTTGAAAATCTTCATCAAATGACAGTCATATGACATGTTAAACAGTACATTTATGTTTTGTTCGATAATATGCATTTTTATATCCACAAATCTTGGTTTACATTGACGCCATGTTCAGAAATTCCTCCAAAATATCCAGAGGAATTATAGAAAGCTACGCCAGATAACGGAAATACTCATCATAAACTTTGCCTAAAGATACATGTTCTACATATAATTAAAGATACACTGGTTCTTAATGCAACCGCTGTGTCAGATTTTTTTTAAACATTACGGAAAAAGCCTAACATTGCAATAATCTGAGACGGCGCTCAGACGTAAAAGTATTTCTCCGCCATGTTGGAGTCAACAGAAATACAAAATTACAACATAAATATTCCCTTACCTTTGATGATCTTTCATCAGAATGTAGTGCAAGGAGTCCTAGTTCCACAATAAATCGTTGTTTTGTTCCATAATGTCCAATACTAGTGGAGCTGCATTTGCTATCACTTTCAGCTCACGTGCCCAAAAACGGACTGCTGGTCCAAGATAACTCGCACGAAAACTTCCAAAAGATATATTCCAGGTCGAATAAACTGGTCAAACTAAGTAGAGAATCAATCTTCAGGATGTTATTATCATATATCCAATAACGTTCCAACCGGATCATACGTTTTCATCTGGGGCCGAATGGAACAGCCGTAGCAGCCACAGAGAAATGCGCCACAGGAAAATGGCATTCTGTTGCTACACTGACTATTTTCCCTCCCATTAGGTCAAAGTTCACAGCAAATGCTCCATTACACTTTCTACTGAATGAGGACATCTAGTGGAAGGTGTAGGAAGTGCTTCCAGATCCATATCTTGTTGGGAAAGGAGGGGGCGATGACGTCAAAGTTGCTCCAACTTTTAGAATTTCACACCTTGTTTGGAAGATTGCCTGCCCTATGAGTTCTGTTATACGCACAGATATAATTCAACCAGTTTTAGAAACTTCAGAGTGTTTTCTATCTAATAGTAATAATAATATGCATATATTAGCAATCTAGGACAGAGTTTGATGTAGTTCACTATGGGCATGCAATTAATCCAAAGTGAAAATACTGCCCCCTATCCTCATGAAGTTTTAATACGTTTTATGTACACACTTTATTTGAATATTTCTGAAATGTATTTTGATGTGTTTTGTAGCACTTATTTTTTCAACCCCATTCGATGCGTGGAATGGATGTGGATGGGACTAGGTCTACATAAGGGTGCTAATTAAAAAACACTCAAAAACTTTGTCGAAGGCCGTGAGGCTGATACGTAAAACTCAAATCAAATCACATTTTATTGGTCACTTACCAACTTGCCCTCTAATTCACATCTGCTGTCTTCAACCAGGATCTCAGCGATCATTGCCTGTGTGTGTAATGGGTCCGCGGTCAAATGACCACCACTCTTCACTGTCAAACGCTCCCTAAAACACTTCGGTGAGCAGGCCTTTCCTGGAAGGATATTGACCTCATCCAGTCAGTAGAGGATGCATAGTTGCTCTTTAAAAGTGCTTTCCTCACCATCTTAAATAAGCATACCCCTTTCAAAAAATTCTGAACTCTTGGTTCACCCCAGGCTGCCCTTGACCAGCACAAAAACATCCTGTAGCGTTCTGCATTAGCATCAAATAGCCCCGACGATATGCAGCTTTTCAGGGAAATCAGGAACCAATATATTCAATCAGTTAGGAAGCTAAGGATAGCTTTTTCAAACAGAAATTTGCATCCTGTAACACTAATTCCAAAAAGTTTTGGGACACGGTAAAGTCCATGGAGAATAAGAGCACCTCTTCCCACCTGCCCACTGGGCTCAGAATAGGAAACATTGTCACCACAAATAAATCTACTTTTTTTCAAAAAGCATTTTTCTACACCTGGCTACCCCTACCCCGGACAACAGCTCTGCACCCCCCGCAGCAATTGGCCCAGGCCCCCCCATTTCTCCTTCACCCAAATCCAGACTGCTGATGTTCAGAAAGAACTGCAATATCTGGATCCAACAAAGCAGCTGGGCTAGACAATCTGGACCCTCTCTTTCTAAAATGATCACTAGCCTATTCAACCTCGCTTTCGTATCGTCTGAGATCCCCAAAGATTGGAAATCTGCCGCGGTCATCCACCTCTTCAAAGGGGAGACACTCTACACCCAAACTGTTATAGACCTATATCCATCCTGCCCTGCCTTTCTAAAATCTTCGAAAGGTCCTAAATTATATCATAACCGCCATCAATAAAAGACAGTACTGTGCAGCCATCTTCATCGACCTGGCCAAGGCTTTCGACTCTGTCAATAACCTCATTCATATCGGCAGACTCAATATCCTTGGCTTCTCAAGTGACTGCCTCACCTGGTTCACCAACTACTTCTCAGATAGTTTAGTGTGTCAAATCGGAGGACTCTTTTCAGGGGGACTCTTTTCTCTGTATACATCAATGATGTCGCTATTGCTGCTGGTGATTCTCTGATCCACCTCTACGCAGACGGCACCATTCTGTATACTTCTGGCCCTTCTTTGGACACTGCGTTAACAAACCTACAAACAAGCTTCAGTGACATACAACACTCCTTTCATGGCCTCCAACTGCTTTTAAATGCTAGTAAAGCTAAGTGCGTGCTCTTCAACCGACTGCTGCTAGTCATGTTTACGACTAGCATCGGTTCTGAAATAGAATATGTGGTTCTGAAATCGGACGGTTCTGAAATAGAATATGTGGACAACTACAAATACCTAGGTGTCTGGTTAGACTGTAAACTCTCTTTCCAGACTCACATTAAGCATCTCCAATCTAAATTTTAATCTAGAATCGGCTTCCTATTTCGCAAAAAAGTCTCCTTCACTCATGCTGCCAAACATACCCTCTTAAAACTGACTATCCTATCGATCCTTGACTTCGGCGATGTCATTTGCAAAATAGACTCCAACACTCTCTCAGCAAACTGGATTTAGTCTATCACAGTGCCATCCATTTTGTCACCAAAGCCCCAAAAACTGCCCACCACTGCGACCTGTATGCTCTTATTGGCTGTCACTCACTACATATTCGTCACCAAACCCACTGGCTCCAGGTTATCTATAAGTCTTTGCTAGGTAAAGCCCCATCTTATCTCAGTTCACTGGTCACCATAGCAACACCCACATGCAGCACGCGCTCCAACAGGTATACTGTATTTCACTGGTAATTCCCAAAGCCAACACTTTCTTTGGCCGCCTTTCCTTCCAGGTCTCTGCTGCCAACGACTAGAACGGATTGCAAAAATCACTGAAACTGGAGTCATATCTCCCTCTCTAACTTTAAGCATCAGCTGTCAGAGCAGCTTACCGATCACTTTACCTGTACACAGCCAATCTGTAAAATAGCCCACCCAACTACCTCATCCCCATAATTGTTACTTGCTCTTTTGCACCCCAGTATCTCTACTTGTACATCGTCATCTGCACATCTATCACTCCAGGGTTATTGCCTTACCTCCCTACTCTTCTATATTTGCACATACTGTACATAGATTTTTCTATTGTGTTATTGACTGTACGTTTGTTTATGTGTAACTCTATTGTTGTTTTTGTCAAACTGGTTGGCTTTATCTTGAAATAAAAAAAATATATATAAAAATAACACGTTTAGTGAAACAGTAGTTAATTCGGGAATATAACATGTTTAGTGAAGGGGCAGTTAATCTGGAATAGAACATGTTTAGTGAAGGGGCAGTTCATCATTAATATAACATGTTTAGTGAAACAGTAGTTAATCCGGAATATAACATGTTTAGTGAAAGGGCAGTTAATCCGGAATAATACATGTTTAGTGAAGGGGCAGTTAATCCGGAATATAACATGTTTAGTGAAGTGGTAGTTAATCCAGAATAGAACATGTTTAGTGAAACGGTAGTTAATCCGGAATAGAACATGTTTAGTGAAACGGTAGTTAATCCGGAATATAACATGTTTAGTGAAGGGGCAGTTAATCCGGAATAGAACATGCATAGTGAAGGGGCAGTTAATCCAGAATAAAACATGTTTAGTAAAGGGGCAGTTAATCCAGAATAGAACATGTTTAGTAAAAGGGCAGTTAATCCAGAATAGAACATGTTTGGTGAAGGGGCAGTTAATCCGGAATAGAACATGTTTAGTGAAGGGGCAGTTAATCCGGAATAGAACATGTTTAGTGAAGGGGCAGTTAATCTGGAATAGAACATGTTTAGTAAAAGGGCAGTTAATCCAGAATAGAACATGTTTAGTGAAGTGGTAGTTTTGCAACTCTAATGATTTTGTAAATTAATCGTACATTAAAGTAAGAGCTATTGAAGGCCATGCGAAAACCCTCTCCAATAAAGAATACATTGGAACAATGGTTACAAAGCTAGAGTGCATGAGATATCGAAGGCCAGGATAAATCATACAGGAAGGAAAGAGCAGGCCACAAGAGAAATATCAGCAGTTACAGTGTGGGCTACTATAATTTCACTGCACAAGGTGGAAACCAGAATAAAACCTTTTGAAATGTCATAGATTCCCCAGGCTCACAGATATGAAAGAGACCTTAAAACGACTGCCTTCCTTCCTTCCAAATGACTGCATCCGTCCCAGTGAGGCTCCGATAAGTGCACAGGAGACCTAGTGACTGTAATGGATAAAATGCAGAAGTGTAGAGAGAGAAAGAGAGAGACCACCAGAGAGTCGAGAGAGAGCGAGTGAGTGACAGACACAAAATGTAAATACAACCTATATTTATATTAATTTTCCCATTCGTACATTAACTCGTTGTACATCATTACAACATAGTATATATACATAATGACATTTGAAATATCTTTATTCTTTTTGAACTTTTGGAAGTGTTTATATTAATAATATTGTTTATTTCACTTTTGTTTATTATCTATTTCACTTGCTTTGGCAATGTAAACATACATTTCCCAAGCCAATAAGGCCTTAAATTGAAAATTTAATTGAGAGAGAGAGAGAGAGAGAGAGAGAGAGAGAGAGAGAGAGAGAGAGGGAGTGAGAGAGCGAGTGAGAGAACGAGACAGCGAGAGAGAGACACGGCATGAAGTCCATGTACACAAAAAACAAGTGTGCGGTTAAAATTGGCAAAAAAACACATTTCTTCCGTTGGGTGAGACAGGGATGGAGCTTAAGCCCAGCGCTCTTCAACACATACAGTGCCTTGCGAAACTATTCGGCCCCCTTGAACTTGCGACCTTTTGCCACATTTCAGGCTTCAAACATCAAATCAAATTTTATTTGTCACATACACATGGTTAGCAGATGTTAATGCGAGTGTAGCGAAATGCTTGTGCTTCTAGTTCCGACAATGCAGTAATAACGAACACGTAATCTAACTAACAATTCCAAAAAACTACTGTCTTATACACAGTGTAAGGGGATAAAGAATATGTACATAAGGATATATGAATGAGTGATGGTACAGAGCAGCATAGGCAAGATACAGTAGATGCTATCGAGTACAGTATATACATATGAGATGAGTATGTAAACCAAGTGGCATAGTTAAAGTGGCTAGTGATACATGTATTACATAAGGATGCAGTCGATGATATAGAGTACAGTATCTACGTATGCATATGAGATGAATAATGTAGGGTAAGTAACATTATATAAGGTAGCATTGTTTAAAGTGGCTAGTGATATATTTACATCATTTCCCATCAATTCCCATTATTAAAGTGGTTGGAGTAGAGTCAGTGTCATTGACAGTGTGTTGGCAGTAGCCACTCAATGTTAGTGGTGGCTGTTTAACAGTCTGATGGCCTTGAGATAGAAGCTGTTTTTCAGTCTCTCGGTCCCAGCTTTGATGCACCTGTACTGACCTCGCCTTCTGGATGACAGCGGGGTGAACAGGCGGTGGCTCGGGTGGTTGATGTCCTTGATGATCTTTATGGCCTTCCTGTAGCATCGGGTATTGTAGGTGTCCTGGAGGGCAGGTAGTTTGCCCCCGGTGATGCGTTGTGCAGACCTCACTACCCTCTGGAGAGCCTTACGGTTGAGGGCGGTGCAGTTGCCATACCAGGCGGTGATACAGCCCGCCAGGATGCTCTCGATTGTGCATCTGTAGAAGTTTATGAGTGCTTCTGGTGACAAGCCAAATTTCTTCAGCCTCCTGAGGTTGAAGAGGCGCTGCTGCGCCTTCCTCACGATGCTGTCTGTGTGAGTGGACCAATTCAGCTTGTCTGTGATGTGTATGCCGAGGAACTTAAAACTTGCTACCCTCTCCACTACTGTTCCATCGATGTGGATGGGGGGGTGTTCCCTCTGCTGTTTCCTGAAGTCCACAATCATCTCCTTAGTTTTGTTGACGTTGAGTGTGAGGTTATTTTCCTGACACCACACTCCGAGGGCCCTCACCTCCTCCCTGTAGGCCGTCTCGTCGTTGTTGGTAATCAAGCCTACCACTGTTGTGTCGTCCGCAAACTTGATGATTGAGTTGGAGGCGTGCGTGGCCACGCAGTCGTGGGTGAACAGGGAGTACAGGAGAGGGCTCAGAACGCACCCTTGTGGGGCCCCAGTGTTGAGGATCAGCGGGGAGGAGATGTTGTTGCCTACCCTCACCACCTGGGGGCGGCCCGTCAGGAAGTCCAGTACCCAGTTGCACAGGGCGGGGTCGAGACCCAGGGTCTCGAGCTTGATGACGAGCTTGGAGGGTACTATGGTGTTGAATGCCGAGCTGTAGTCGATGAACAGCATTCTCACATAGGTATTCCTCTTGTCCAGATGGGTTAGGGCAGTGTGCAGTGTGGTTGAGATTGCATCGTCTGTGGACCTATTTGGGCGGTAAGCCAATTGGAGTGGGTCTAGGGTGTCAGGTAGGGTGGAGGTGATATGGTCCTTGACTAGTCTCTCAAAGCACTTCATGATGACGGATGTGAGTGCTACGGGGCGGTAGTCGTTTACCTCAGTTACCTTAGCTTTCTTGGGAACAGGAACAATGGTGGCCCTCTTGAAGCATGTGGGAACAGCAGACTGGTATAGGGATTGATTGAATATGTCCGTAAACACACCGGCCAGCTGGTCTGCGCATGCTCTGAGGGCGCGGCTGGGGATGCCGTCTGGGCCTGCAGCCTTGCGAGGGTTAACACGTTTAAATGTCTTACTCACTTCGGCAGCAGTGAAGGAGAGACCGCATGTTTTCGTTGCAGGCCGTGTCAGTGGCACTGTATTGACCTCAAAGCGGGCAAAAAAGTTATTTAGTCTGCCTGGGAGCAAGACATCCTGGTCCGTGACTGGGCTGGGTTTCTTCCTGTAGTCCGTGATTGACTGTAGACCCTGCCACATGCCTCTTGTGTCTGAGCCGTTGAATTGAGATTCTACTTTGTCTCTGTACTGGCTCTTAGCTTGTTTGATAGCCTTGCGGAGGGAATAGCTGCACTGTTTGTATTCAGTCATGTTACCAGACACCTTGCCCTGATTAAAAGCAGTGGTTCGCGCCTTCAGTTTCACACGAATGCTGCCATCAATCCACGGTTTCTGGTTAGGGAATGTTTTAATCGTTGCTATGGGAACGACATCTTCAACGCACGTTCTAATGAACTCGCACACCGAATCAGCGTATTCGTCAATGTTGTTGTCTGACGCAATACGAAACATCTCCCAGTCCACGTGATGGAAGCAGTCTTGGAGTGTGGAGTCAGCTTGGTCAGACCAGCGTTGGACAGACCTCAGCGTGGGAGCTTCTTGTTTTAGTTTCTGTCTGTAGGCAGGGATCAACAAAATGGAGTCGTGGTCAGCTTTTCCGAAAGGGGGCGGGGCAGGGCCTTATATGCGTCGCGGAAGTTAGAGTAACAATGATCCAGGGTCTTTCCACCCCTGGTTGCGCAATCGATATGCTGATAAAATTTAGGGAGTCTTGTTTTCAGATTAGCCTTGTTAAAATCCCCAGCTACAATGAATGCAGCCTCCGGATAAATCGTTTCCAGTTTGCAGAGAGTTAAATAAAGTTCGTTCAGAGCCATCGATGTGTCTGCTTGGGGGGATATATACGGCTGTGATTATAATCGAAGAGAATTCTCTTGGTAGATAATGCGGTCTACATTTGATTGTGAGGAATTCTAAATCAGGTGAACAGAAGGATTTGAGTTCCTGTATGTTTCTTTCATCACACCATGTCACGTTAGTCATAAGGCATACGCCCCCGCCCCTCTTCTTACCAGAAAGATGTTTGTTTCTGTCGGCGCGATGCGTGGAGAAACCCGCTGGCTGCACCGCTTCGGATAGCGTCTCTCCAGTTAGCCATGTTTCCGTGAAGCAGAGAACGTTACAGTCTCTGATGTCCCTCTGGAATGCTACCCTTGCTCGGATTTCATCAACCTTGTTGTCAAGAGACTGGACATTGGCAAGAAGAATGCTAGGGAGTGGTGCACGGTGTGCCCGTCTCCGGAGTCTGACCAGAAGACCGCCTCGTTTCCCTCTTTTTCTGAGTCGTTTTTTTGGGTCGCTGCATGTAATCCACTCCGTTGCACTGGTTGTAAGGCAGAACACAGGATCCGCATCGCGGAAAACACATTCTTGGTCCTACTGATGGTGAGTTGACGCTGATCTTATATTCAGTAGTTCTTCTCGGCTGTATGTAATGAAACCTAAGATGACCTGGGGTACTAGTGTCAGAAATAACACGTAAAAAAAACAAAAAACTGCATAGTTTCCTAGGAACGCGAAGCGAGGCGGCCATCTCTGTCGGCGCCGGAATGTATATAAAGATATAAAACTGTATTTTTTGTGAAGAATCAACAACAAGTGGGACACAATCATGAAGTGGAACGACATTTATTGGATATTTCAAACTTTTTTAACAAATCAAAAACTGAAAAATTGGGAGTGCAAAATTATTCAGCCCCTTTACTTTCAGTGCAGCAAACTCTCTCCAGAAGTTCAGTGAGGATCTCTGAATGATCCAATGTTGACCTAAATGACTAATGATGATAAATACAATCCACCTGTGTGTAATCAAGTCTCCGTATAAATGCACCTGCACTGTGATAGGGTGCACCTGCACTCAGAGGTCCGTTAAAAGCGCAGAGAGCATCATGAAGAACAAGGAACACACCAGGCAGGTCCGAGATACTGTTGTGAAGAAGTTTAAAGCTGGATTTGGATACAAAAAGATTTCCCAACCTTTAAACATCCCAAGGAGCACTGTGCAAGCGACAATATTGAAATGGAAGGAGTATCAGACCACTGCAAATCTACCAAGACCTGGCCGTCCCTCTAAACTTTCAGCTCATACAAGGAGAAGACTGATCAGAGATGCAGCCAAGAGGCCCATGATCACTCTGGATGAACTGCAGAGATCTACAGCTGAGGTGGGAGACTCTGTCCATAGGACAACAATCAGTCGTATATTGCACAAATCTGGCCTTTATGGAAGAGTGGCAAGAAGAAAGCCATTTCTTAAAGATATCCATAAAAAGTGTCGGTTAAAGTTTGCCACAGGCCACCTGGGAGACACACCAAACATGTGGAAGAAGGTGCTCTGGTCAGATGAAACCAAAATTGAACTTTTTGGCAACAATGCAAAACGTTATGTTTGGCGTAAAAGCAACACAGCTCATCAACCTGAACACACCATCCCCACCGCCAAACATGGTGGTGGCAGCATCATGGTTTGGGCCTGCTTTTCTTCAGCAGGGACAGGGAAGATGGTTAAAATTGATGGGAAGATGGATGGAGCCAAATACAGGACCATTCTGGAAGAAAACCTGATGGAGACTGCAAAAGACCTGAGACTGGGATGGAGATTTGTCTTCCAACAAGACAATGATCCAAAACATAAAGAAAAATCTACAATGGAATGGTTCAAAAATAAACATATCCAGGTGTTAGAATGGCCAAGTCAAAGTCCAGACCTGAATCCAATCGAGAATCTGTGGAAAGAACTGAAAACTGCTGTTCACAAATGCTCTCCATCCAACCTCACTGAGCTCGAGCTGTTTTGCAAGGAGGAATGGGAAAAAAATTCAGTCTCTCGATGTGCAAAACTGATAGAGACATACCCCAAGCGACTTACAGCTGTAATCGCAGCAAAAGGTGGCGCTACAAAGTATTAACTTAAGGGGGCTGAATAATTTTGCAAGGCCAATTTTTCAGTTTTTGATTTGTTAAAAAAGTTTGAAATATCCAATAAATGTCGTTCCACTTCATGATTGTGTCCCACTTGTTGTTGATTCTTCACAAAAGTACAGTTTTATCTTAATGTTTGAAGCCTGAATTGTGGCAAAAGGTTGCAAAGTTCAAGGGGGCCGAATACTTTCGCAAGGCACTGTACAGTGGGGCAAAAAAGTATTTAGTCAGCCACCAATTGTGCAAGTTCTCCGACTTAAAAAGATGAGACAGGCCTGTAATTTCCATCATAAGTACACTTCAACTATGACAGACAAAATGAGAAAAAAAATTCAGAAAATCACATTGTAGGATTTTTTATGAATTTATTTGCAAATTTTGTGGAAAATAAGTATTTGGTCTCTTACAAACAAGCAACATTTCTGGATCTCACAGACCTTTTTTTATTTATTTTTTATTTATTTCACCTTTAGTTAACCAGGTAGGCTAGATGAGATCAAGTTCTCATTTGCAACTGCGACCTGGCCAAGATGAAGCATAGCAGTGTGAACAGACAACACAGAGTTACACATGGAGTAAACAATTAACAAGTCAAAAACACAGTAGAAAAAAAGAGGAGTCTATATACATTGTGTGCAAAAGGCATGAGGAGGTAGGCGAATAAATTACAATTTTGCAGATTAACACTGGAGTGATAAATGATCAGATGGTCATGTACAGGTAGAGATATTGGTGTGCAAAAGAGCAGAAAAGTAAATAAATAAAAACAGTATGGGGATGAGGTAGGTAAAAATGGGTGGGCTATTTACTGATAGACTATGTACAGCTGCAGCGATCGGTTAGCTGCTCAGAAAGCAGATGTTTGAAGTTGGTGAGGAGATAAAAGTCTCCAACTTCAGCGATTTTTGCAATTCATTCCAGTCACAGGCAGCAGAGAACTGGAACGAAAGGCGGCCAAATGAGGTGTTGGCTTTAGGGATGATCAGTGAGATACACCTGCTGGAGCGCGTGCTACGGATGGGTGTTGCCATCGTGATCAGTGAACTGAGAAAAGGCGGAGCTTTACCTGTAACTTCTTTAGAAAATGGGACTCGGCATGCAGAATTCTGCAAAAATATCCCCAGTGTACAAAGTAAAACACCAAATAATGCATGCAGAGCAGAATTAGGCCGATACCTGCTTATTATCAAAATCCAGAAAGAGCCATTAAATTCTACATCCACCTAAAAGGAACCGATTCCCAAACCTAACATAACAAAGCCATCACCTACAGAGAGATGAACCTGGAGAAGAGTCCCCTAAGCAAGCTGGTCCTGGGGCTCTGTTCACAAACACAAACAGTCACCACAGAGCCCCAGGACCACATTGGAAATAATTAACAAAAAAACTGAGCAAACTAGAATGCTGTTTGGCCCTAAACAGAGAGTACAGAATACAGATTGGTAGAATACCTGACTACTGTGACTGACCAAAACTTAAGGAAAGCTTTAACTATGTACAGACTCAGTGAGCGTAGCCTTGCTATTGAGAAAGGCTGCCGTAGGCAGACCTGGCTGACAAGGGAAGACAGGCTATGTGCACAGTGCCCACAAAATGAGGTGGAAACTGAGCTGCACTTCCTAACCTCCTGGCCATTCTATGACCATATTAGAGACACATATTTCCCTCAGATTGCACAGATCCACAAAGAATTCGAAAACAAACCCAATTTCGATTAACTCCTTTATCTACTGGGTGAAATACCAGTGTGCCATTACAGCAGCAATATTTTTGATCTGTTGCCACAAGAAAGGGGCAACCAGTGAAGAGCACCATTGTAAACACAACTTACATTTATGTTTATTTATTTTCCCTTTTGTACTTTAACTATTTGCACATTGTTACAACATTGTATATTGACATATGACATTTGAAATGTCTTTATTCTTTTGGAACTTTTGTGAGTGTGTAATGTTTACTGTTCTTTTTTTTGTTTATTTAACTTTTGTTTATTAGGAGAGAGAGAGATTTTTATCTATTTCACTTGCTTTGTCAATGTTTATTGTATTTATTGAACTAGGCAAGTCAGTTAAGAACAAATTATTATTTACAATGATGGCCTACCAAAAGGTAAAAGGCCTCCTGCGGAGACAGGAGCCTGGAATTTAAAAATACAAAAATAAATACAATATAAACATAGGACAAAACACACATCACAACAAGAGAGACAACACAACATAAAGAGAGACCTAAGACAAGAACATAGCAAAGCAGCAACACATGACAAAACAGCATTGCAACAACATAACAACGTGGTAGCAACACAAAATGGTAACAGCACAATACAGGGTACAAACATTATTGGGCACAGACAACAGCACAAAGGGCAAGAAGGTAGAGACAACAATATATCACACAAAGCAGCCACGACTGTCAGTAAGAGTGTCCATGATTGAGTCTTTGAATGAAGAGATGGAGATAACACTGTCCAGTTTGAGTGTTTGTTGCAGCTTGTTCCAGTCGCTAGCTGCAGCGAACTGAAAAGAGGAGTGACGCAGGGATGTGTGCGCTTTGGGGAACTTTAACAGAATGTGACTGACAAAACTGGTGTTGTATGTGGAGGATGAGGGCTGCATTAGATATCTCATATAGGGGGGAGTGAGACCTAAGAGGGTTTTTATAAATGAGAATCAACCAGTGGGTCTTGCGATACAGAGATGACCTGTTTACAGAGGCGTACAGAGCGCAGTGATGTGTCCTATAAGTAAATGTAAATAATGTAAACATATGTTTCCCAATAAAACCATTAAATTTAAATTTAATTGAGAGATAGTAGGGAGAGAGAGGAGAGAGAGTAAAGAGAGAGAGAGACATTTGTCCCAACAAGTACACTTCAACAGACCTAGTACATAGTACCCATCGTCCACTGTACATAGAACCCCTCTGACGCACCAAATCCCTACAAAATCCCCCAGATGGTTTCCTTCACATACAGTAAGCTCCAAAAGTACCAGCACATTGTATTTTAAAATTGCTGAGGTTACCAGCACATTGGATTTTAAAATTGCTATGAGGTTAAAGTTCAAGTGCAGTCAGTCAGCTTTAATTTGAGTGGATTTTCAATCATATCGGGTGAACCAATATTCATAGCACACAATGACTATATTAAGCTTATGACTCTACAAACGTGTTGGATGCATTTGCTGTTTGTTTTGGTTGTGTTTCAGATTATTTTGTTCCCAAGAGAATATATCATGTCATTTTTATTGTAAATAACAATAGAATATGTTTCAAACACTTCTACACTAATGTGGATGCTAACATGATTATGGAAAATCCTGAATGAATCATTAATAATGATGAGGGAGAAAGTTACGGAGGTCTTGGGATATGATATTGTTGATATTATGATATGATATTGTTGATGTTATGATATGATATTATGATGTGATATTTGTGAGTCAGTAACTTTCTCACTCATTATTCAAATTAATTCAAATTGTATTTGTCACATGCGTCAAATACAACAGACCTTACAGTGAAATGCTTACCTACAAGCCCTTAACCAACAATGCAGTTAAGAAAAATAGGTCTTAAGTAAAAAATAACAAAGAATTAAAGAGCAGCAGTGAAATAACAGTAGTGAGGCTATATACAGGGTGTACCGGTACAGAGTCAATGTTCTTTGTCTTGATCGCATTGAGGGAGAGGTTGTTATCCTGAGACCACATGGCCAGGGCTCTTACCTCCTCCCTATAGGCTGCCCTGTCGTTGATCAATCCTGACACTGTTGTGTTGTAGGCAAACTTAATGATGGGGTTGGAGTTGTGCCTGGCCATGCAGTCATGGGTGAACAGGGAGTACAGGAGGGGACGGAGCACGTACCCCTGAAGGGGCCCGTGTTAAGGATCTGCATGGCGGATGTGTTGTTACCTAACCTCACCACCTGGGGGCGGCCCGTCAGGAAGTCCAGGATCCAGTTGCAGAAGGAGGTGTTTAGTCCCAGGGTCCTTAACTTAGTGATGAGCTTTGAGGGAACCATGGTGTTGAACGCTGAGCTGTAGTCAACGCTGAGCTGCATTCTCACATAGGTGTTGATTTTGAACAGGTGGGAAAGGGCCGTGTGGAGTGCAATAGAGATTGCATCATCTGTGGATCTTTTGGAGCGGTGTGCAAATTGGAGTGGGTCTAGGGTTCTGAGATAATGGTGTTGATGTCAGGCATGACCAGCCGTCTGACCTGTTTAAAGGTCTTACATTGGCTACAGAGAGCGTGATCACACAGTCGTTCGGAACAGCTGATGCTCTCATGCATGCTTCAGTGTTGCTCGCCTCGAAGCGAGCATAGAAGTTATTTAGCTCATGTGGTAGGCTCATGTCACTGGGAAGCTTACGGCTGTGCTTCCCTTTGTAGTCTGTAGAAGTTTGCAAGCCCTGCCACATCCGACGAGCATCGGAGTCAGTATAGTACGATTCGATCTTGTTTGATGGTTATTCGGAGGGCATAGTGGGATTTCTTATAAGCGTCCGGGTTAGAGTCCTGCTCCTTGAAAGTGGCAGCTCTATATGTTAGCTCAGTGCGGACGTTGCCTGTAATCTATGGCTTCTGGTTGGGATATGTATGTACGGTCACTGTGGGGATTACGTCATCGATGCACATGTTGATGAAGCTAGTGACTGATGTGGCAAATCCCGGAACATATTCTAGTCTGTGCTAGCAAAACAGTCCTGTAGCTTAGCATCTGTGTCATCTGACCACTTCTTTATTGACCGAGTCACTGGTGCTTCCTGCTTTAGTTTTTGCTTGTAAGCAGCAATCAGGAGGATAGAATTATTGTCAGATTTGCCAAATGGAGGGTGAGCTCTGTAAGCATCTCTGTATGTGGAGTAAAAGTGGTCTCAACTTTTTCCTCTGGTTTCACATTTATCATGCTGGAAGAAATTAGGTGAAACATATTTAAGTTTCCTGCATTGAAGTCCCCAGCCACTAGGAGTTCCTGTGTATCAGAGATAAGGAAGTGGATGGCGGGACATGTTACTCTGGACCCTTATCTTGCTTTTAACGAACATATCAAGACGATTTCAAGGACAGCTATTTTCCATCTCTGAAACATTGCAAAAATCAGAAACTTTCTGTCCAAAAATGATGCAGAAAAATGTATCCATGCTTTTGTCACTTCTAGTTAAGACTACTGAATAAAGCACGCAAAAAACCTCAGCTGCTAGAATCTCTCAAAAATGTGATCATAGTACTCTGGTGCTAGCCTCTCTACACTGGCTAGTGTTGATTACAAGGTTTTACTGATAACCTACAAAGCATTACATGGGCTTGCTCCTACCTATCTTTCCGATTTAGTCCTGCTGACATACCTACAGACACGCTACGGTCGCAAGATGCAGGCCTCCTTACTGTCCCTAAAATTTCTAAGCAAACAGCTGGAAGCCGGGCTTTCTCAATTAGAGCTCCATTCGTATGGAATGGTCTGCCTATCCATGTGAGAGACACAGACTCGGTCTCGACCTTTAAGACTTTATTGAAGAATCATCTCTTCAGTAGGTCCTATAATTGAAATTATTATTTTATTTCACCTTTTTTTTTACCAGGTATGCTAGTTGAGAACAAGTTCTCATTTACAACTGCGACCTGGCCAAGATAAAGCACAGTAGTTCGACACATACAACAGCACAGAATTACACATGGAATAAACAGACATACAGTCAATAATACAGTAGAAAAAATACAAATCTATATACAGTGAGTGCAAATGAGGTAAGTTAAGGCAATAAAGAGGCCATGGTGGTGAAGTAATTACAATATAGCAATTAAACACTGGAATTGTAGATGTGCAGAAGATGAATGTGCAAGTAGAGATACTGGGGTGCAAAGGAGCAAGATAAATAAATAAAAACAGTATAGGGATGAGGTAATTGGATGGGATGCGAACAGATGAGCTCTGTACAGGTGCAGTGATCTGTGAGCTGCTCTGACAGCTGGTGCTTAAAGCTAGTGAGGGAGATGTGAGTCTCAAGCTTCAGTGATTTTTGCAGTTAGTTCCAGTCATTGGCAGCAGAGAACTGGAAGGAAAGGCGGCCAAAGTAAGAATTGGCTTTGAGGGTGACCAGTGAGATATACCTGCTGGAGCGAGTGCTACGGGTGGGTGATGCTATGGTGACCAGTGAGCTGAGATAAGGCGGGGCTTTACATAGCAGAGACTTGACGACAACCTGGAGCCTGTGGGTTTGGCAACAAGTATGACGCGATGGCCAGCCAACGAGAGCGTACAGGTCGCAGTGGTGGGTAATATATGGGGCTTTGGTGACAAAACAGATGGCACTGTGATAGACTGCATCCAATTTTTTGAGTAGAGTGTTGGAGGCTATTTTATAGATGACATCACTGAAGTCAATGATCAGTAGGATGGTCAGTTTTACAAGGGTATGTTTTGCAGCATGAGTGAAGGATGCTTTGTTGTGAAAAAGGAACCCGATTCTTAATTTAATTTTGGACAGGTACTGTCTATTAATATAGCCAGCTACCTCATTATGGAACCTCAGGTTAATGTACATATTATTTTGTCTGGCTATTACTAAACATTGAGAGAGCAAACCACACACAAGTCAGAGTTATATTATAAAAGTCCATCTTTAATTATATATGAGCTTCACCATAGCCCTGTTTGACTCTCCGATCAATTCAGTGTCTATAAATGACTTCTCTGAGAGTGCTCACAAAACAATTCTTAGTATCATTTATAGCCAAGGCACACCCCTCTCAACTCACAAGACGAATAACAGATCTTAGGAACATTACAAAGGAAGACTTTTAATTGAGAGAGGAGTATCCCATAGCCAGACAGCATTAGCTTTCAATTATTGTTCAGTTTAGTCTCTTTAGACGAGATTCTAAATCTGATTCTTGGTACCACTTAGGACCAAAACATTACCTCATTCAATGGCATATATCAATTGTCAATTCTAGATATTCCCACCTCAAATACAATTCCTCCTGGACAAGCTCACGGAGACAGTGAGCCTCGTAGATCATATACTAGGTCAAGATAAGGGCAACCTCAGAGGGGACATACAATAGTTAGACACATTCCCATAAGAAGACAAGCCTCCATTCTGTCCTCCTCTACTTCTGATATTCCTCATAGCATCACATCGTTTAACAGATACATTGACATATGATGACAAGCCTGACCTCTCCCCTCTCTGGGCCCCAAGTGACCAAGCCCTAACTGAGAAGGGATAACTGCAACTGGCAACAGTATAGTCCAAGAATAAGATAAAACATCTTATTTATCTATGTTACCTAACTAATTCTGATTCAGCCACGACAATAGTGGATTACTTTTAATTAAACCAGAGCCCTTTAGGACTTGGTCAAAAGTAATGCACTACATAGGAATATGTTTCCATTTGGGACAAGGTCTGATAGTTCCCATTAGTATTCTGAGGTGTGAGGTGGAACTGTTGACCTGCTGACTGGACTGAACAGCACATAAAAATGTCTGATTTAATATCAAATAAGGGCTGAAGTGTGCTGGAACAGTAAAGCACAATGAACAATATAATCCACGGTAGCTGAGTGAGACAGAGGTACACTAAGGACAGTGGATGTTGCTATCATCATATTCCCTGCTTTTCCTACAGTCTTGAAGGAGTTACCAAATATGCTGAGCACTTGTTGGCACTTGTTGCTTTTCCTTGATTCTGCGGTCCAATTAAACTACTTTGAAGAATCTAAAATATAAAAATTTTGATTTGACACTTTTTTGGTTACTACATGATTCCGTGTGTGTTATTTCATAGTTTTGATGTCTTCACTATTATTCTACAATGTAGAAAATAGTAAAAATAAATAAAAACCCTTGAATAAGTAGGTGTCCAAACTTTTGACTGGTACTGTATTTAGAAATAAAATCTCAAATGAATATGTTCCGCTTAAACAACTGTATTAGCATGAGAAGCAAAAAAATATTTAACTTACTGATCTTACTGATCTAAACGTGGATATTTTTTCCTTCTTCCGCTCTGGAATCTAAGCTGTGGTCACTCAGAGTCCTCATCCAGTCGTTCTGTGTCACTCTCCCGATCAATTTCTAAAATAATCTGAACCAAATTTGTATATTTGGACATTGATTTAGCTTTTCCACTTTTAGTAGCTGTAACGATTCTCCTCCTCATCTGAGGAGGAGTAGGAAATATCGGACTAATGCGCCAGAACACTGAAACAAAAACAAAAGTAGAACAAAACAGTTCTGTCAGGTACTCACACAAAACAGAAAACAATCACCCACAACTCAAAATCGGAAAACAGGCTACCTAAGTATGGTTCTCAATCAGAGACAACGATTGCCAGCTGCCTCTGATTGGGAACCATACCAGGCCAAACACATAGAGATAGAAAACATAGAATGCCCACCAGAAACTCACGCCCTGACCAAACTAAAATAGAGACATAAAAAAGGAACTAAGGTCAGGACGTGACAGTAGCCAAGTTTAAGTTTTTAGAAGAGAACGAACCCCTGCGTAACGTAAACTACCATTTGTCCTGTTTTCTTTCCCCTTGAGAATGAACACTTTTGCACACAGGTCTAGCTTGCTGGCTGTTTGTCATACAAAGGGAGTTCATATACTACTATAAAGCCCAGCTCATTGTCTATCTAGCTAGCTATGTTTTAAAACAATAGGTGGTCATTGGACCAAGACACTGTCAATCAAGTGAACACCGCTCGTCTCATTGCTGTATAATGATGGCTGACCTTCATGGGCTAATTGAAGTGCTGTGTAGCAAATACGTAATGTAGAATGATGAAAAAGGTTTGGTTGCACAGAAACTGAATTTGACTGGGTTGAACAACGTGTTGCGGAATAGATTTAATAAATTGTTTTGTTGCAAGTTGAAAGTGTCGGAATTCATGCAAAACACGGTATACAATATGGATCGTGTTAGGCTAGAAAAATAGATTTTACAAACAAAACTAAGCTACATTTTATCTCTGGGACCCTCAGGATATATATATATATTTTTTATTTTTTATTTTTTTTATCCCCGGATTCCACCAACATTTTCAGCTGGATCTTCACAACTAGCTAACTAGCTAACCGCAACCCCGGATGATTACTCCTGGCTAGCGTTTCCACCCACTTAGCTTGAAGCTAGCCCGGCCAGAGCTCCTGTGCTACCACCGAAGCATACTCCTGGGCTACAATATCCGGACCCACGACCGGTCTAATCGATGTCACCGCATGAAGAGGCATAAACAGACACACCCCATCGCGACGCCCCCCAAAGGCTAACTTTCTAGCCCTTGCTATCTCCTTGCTTGCTAATTCGGCCTGCTAACTGCTAGCCTGTTTAGCCCCGGTCCGCTAACTGCTACCTTGTTTAGCCCCGTCCCGCTAACTGCTACCTTGTTTAGCCCCGGCCTACTAACTGTTAGCTTGTTAGCACAGGCCTGCTAACCGTCTGAATCGCCGCGTCCCAAACACTCACTGGACCCATATTTACTTTCAATCTCTTTTCGATTTTTAATTTGTTTATACCTTCCGGTAACCTGCCTCACCCAATGTGATATGGAATCGCTATTATTTTAAATTTTTAGAACACACTCAAGAACCTCCAGAAGCTAACCAGCTAACTAGCTACAAGTTATTTAGTCATTGTTTGCCACTGCTAGTGGCTTTTACCATACCTTCTGCACAGCCAGCCAGTTTTTTTAACCTGGATAATACTCGCCAGTCCAGCTTCCCTGCCCCATCCACCGCTGCCCCCTGGACACTGATCACTTGGCTACATAGCTGATGCATGCTGGACTGTCCATTAATCACGGTACTCCATTCTGCTTGTTTATGTTTTATCTGTCGGCCCCAGCCGCACTCAGGCTCTGTGTGTAGTTAATCCGACCCTCCCTGCCTAGTCAACGCCATTTTACCTGCTGTTGTTGTGCTAGCTGATTAGCTGTTGTTGTCTCACCTACTGTTTTAGCTACTGTTTTAGCTAGCTCTCCCAATTCAACACCTGTGATTACTGTATGCCTCGCTGTATGTCTCTCTCAAATGTCAATATGCCTTGTATACTGTTGTTCAGGTTAGTTATCATTGTTTTAGTTTACAATGGAGCCCCTAGTTCCACTCTTCCTACCCCTGATACCTCCTTTGTACCACCTCCCACACATGCGGTGACCTCACCCATTACAACCAGCATGTCCAGAGATACAACCTCTCTCATCATCACCCAGTGCCTGGGCTTACCTCCGCTGTACCCGCACACCACCATACCCCTGTCTGCGCATTATGCCCTGAATATATTCTAACATGCCCAGAAATCTGCTCCTTTTATTCTCTGTCCCCAACGCTCTAGGCGACCAGTTTTGATAGCCTTTAGCCGCACCCTCATTCTACTCCTCCTCTGTTCCGCGGGTGATGTGGAGGTAAACCCAGGCCCTGCATGTCCCCAGGCACCCTCATTTTTTGACTTCTGTGATCGAAAAAGCCTTGGTTTCATGCATGTCAACATCAGAAGCCTCCTCCCTAAGTTTGTTTTACTCACTGCTTTAGCACACTCTGCTAACCCTGATGTCCTTGCCGTGTCTGAATCCTGGCTCAGGAAGGCCACCAAAAATTCGGAGATTTCCATACCCAACTATAACATTTTCCGTCAAGATAGAACTGACAAAGGGGGAGGAGTTGCAGTTTACTGCAGAGATAGCCTGCAAAGTAATGTCATACTTTCCAGGTCCATACCCAAACAGTTCGAACTACTAATTTTGAAAATTACTCTCTCCAGAAATAAGTCTCTCACTGTTGCCGCCTGCTACCGACCCCCTCAGCTCCCAGCTGTGCCCTGGACACCATTTGTGAATTGATCGCCCCCCATCTAGCTTCAGAGTTTGTTCTGTTAGGTGACCTAAACTGGGATATGCTTAACACCTCGGCAGTCCTACAATCTAAGCTAGATACCCTCAATCTCACACAAATCATCAAGGAACCCACCAGGTACAACCTTAAATCTATAAACAAGGGCACCCTCATAGACGTCATCCTGACCAACTGGCCCTCCAAATACACCTCCGCTGTCTTCAACCAGGATCTCAGCGATCACTGCCTCATTACCTGTATCCGCTACGAAGCCGCAGTCAAACGACCACCCCTCATCACTGTCAAACGCTCCCTAAAACACTTCTGTGAGCAGGCCTTTCTAATCGACCTGGCCCGGGTATCCTGGAAGGACATTGACCTCATCCCGTCAGTTGAGGATGCCTGGTCATTCTTTAAAAGTAACTTCCTCACCATTTTAGATAACCATGATCCGTTCAAAAAATGCAGAACTAAGAACAGATATAGCCCTTGGTTCACTCCAGACCTGACTGCCCTCGACCAGCACAAAAATATCCTGTGGCGGACTGCAATAGCATCGAATAGTCCCCGCGATATGCAACTGTTCAGGGAAGTCAGGAACCAATACACGCAGTCAGTCAGGAAAGCTAAGGCCAGCTTCTTCAGGCAGAAGTTTGCATCCTGTAGCTCCAACTCCAAAAAGTTCTGGGACACTGTGAAGTCCATGGAGAACAAGAGCACCTCCTCCCAGCTGCCCACTGCACTGAGGCTAGGTAAAACGGTCACCACCGATAAATCCATGATTATCGAAAACTTCAACAAGCATTTCTCAACAGCTGGCCATGCCTTCCGCCTGGCTACTCCAACCTCGGCCAACAGCTCCGCCCCCCGCCGCAGCTACTCGCCCAAGCCTCTCCAGGTTCTCCTTTACCCAAATCCAGATAGCAGATGTTCTGAAAGAGCTGCAAAACCTGGACCTGTACAAATCAGCTGGGCTTGACAATCTGGACCATCTATTTCTGAAACTATCTGCCGCCATTGTCGCAACCCCTATTACCAGCCTGTTCCACCTCTCTTTCATATCGTCTGAGATCCCCAAGGATTGGAAAGCTGCCGCAGTCATCCCCCTCTTCAAAGGGGGAGACACCCTGGACCCAAACTGTTACAGACCTATGTCCATCCTGCCCTGCCTATCTAAGGTCTTCGAAAGCCAAGTCAACAAACAGGTCACTGACCATCTCGAATCCCAACGTACCTTCTCCGCTGTGCAATCTGGTTTCCGAGCCGGTCACGGGTGCACCTCAGCCACGCTCAAGGTACTAAACGATATCATAACCACCATCGATAAAAGACAGTACTGTGCAGCCGTCTTCATCGACCTTGCCAAGGCTTTCGACTCTGTCAATCATCATATTCTTATCGGCAGACTCAGTAGCCTCGGTTTTTCGGATGACTGCCTTGCCTGGTTCACCAATTACTTTGCAGACAGAGTTCAGTGTGTCAAATCGGAGGGCATGCTGTCCGGTCCTCTGGCAGTCTCTATGGGGGTGCCACAGGGTTCAAGCCTCGGGCCGACTCTTTTCTCTGTATATAACAATGATGTTGCTCTTGCTGCGGGCGATTCCCTGATCCACCTCTACGCAGACGACACCATTCTATATACTTCCGGCCCGTCCTTGGACACTGTGCTATCTAACCTCCAAACGAGCTTCAATGCCATACAACACTCCTTCCGTGGCCTCCAACTGCTCTTAAACGCTAGTAAAACCAAATGCATGCTTTTCAACCGTTCGCTGCCTGCACCCGCAAGCCTGACCAGCATCACCACCCTGGATGGTTCCGACCTTGAATATGTGGACATCTATAAGTACCTAGGTGTCTGGCTAGACTGTAAACTCTCCTTCCAGACTCATATCAAACATCTCCAATCGAAAATCAAATCAAGAATCGGCTTTATATTGCTCAACAAAGCCTCCTTCACTCACGCCGCCAAACTTACCCTAGTAAAACTGACTATCCTACCGATCCTCGACTTCGGCGATGTCATCTACAAAATTGCTTCAAATACTCTACTCAGCAAACTGGATGCAGTTTATCACAGTGCCATCCGTTTTGTCACTAAAGCACCTTATACCACCCACCACTGCGACTTGTATGCTCTAGTCGGCTGGCCCTCGCTACATATTCGTCGCCAGACCCACTGGCTCCAGGTCATCTACAAATCCATGCTAGGTAAAGCTCCGCCTTATCTCAGTTCACTGGTCACGATGGAAACACCCATCCGTAGCACGCTCTCCAGTAGGTGTATCTCACTCATCATCCCTAAAGCCAACACCTCATTTGGCCGCCTTTCGTTCCAGTTCTCTGCTGCCTGTGACTGGAACGAATTGCAAAAATCGCTGAAGTTGGAGACTTTTATCTCCCTCACCAACTTCAAACATCTGCTATCTGAGCAGTTAACTGATCGCTGCAGCTGTACATAGTCTATCAGTAAATAGCCCACCCATTTTTACCTACCTCATCCCCATACTGTTTTTATTTATTTACTTTTCTGCTCTTTTGCACACCAATATCTCTACCTGTACATGACCATCTGATCATTTATCACTCCAGTGTTATTAATCTGCAAAATTGTAATTATTCGCCTACCTCCTCATGCCTTTTGCACACAATGTATATCAACTCCCCTTTTTTTTCTACTGTGTTATTGACTTGTTAATTGTTTACTCCATGTGTAACTCTGTGTTGTCTGTTCACACTGCTATGCTTTATCTTGGCCAGGTCGCAGTTGCAAATGAGAACTTGTTCTCAACCAGCCTACCTGGTTAAATAAAGGTGAAATAAAAATGTTTTTAAAAAAGGATGACAAATCAGATTTCTGAAAGATTACTGAATGTAAGTACATTATTTACCTTCAGAGGTGAATGTATCAAACCAGTTGCCTTGATAAAGTGTTTTGTTGTTGTGTTCTATCCTCAAACTAAATCATGGCATGTTTTCGCTGTAATAGCTACTGTTAATTGGACAATGCAGTTAGATTTACAATCATTTAAGCTTTTCTGACCATATGAGGAATGCCTTTGTCCCAAAAAATGTTCTGTTGTTTACAACACCATTCTAGTCAAATATCAGTTCAGTGTCCCGGTTTTGGGACACTGAACCAGTAGAGGCACAGTATGCCTTCTCATTGCAGTTGCTGTAAAACATACAGGATAACTATTGCATTATGGTGAGGATACCTGAGTTACAAGCCTAGCTTCGGATGCAATCATTTGGCAATGGCAATTTAAGTGTAGGAAAGGATACAGCATCTGTGCCACCAGTAAATACAGGCAGTAGTGGTAATCCCCCTGCACAGTCCCCGCAGCCAGACAATTTTGTCATGGCTTCCGGAAAAAAATGCAGTCAGCATGCTCAACCGGTGTCACTCATTCAGCCGATAGAAACTTTCAACCGGTTTTCCTCACTAAGCAACCAGTCGTTGTTCAAGCCCAAGTCCTCTCATGTCTCCCATTACGGCGTATGAGCTGCAGAAGCCTCCCATCCTTAGCTCTGACAAATTGAAAACCCTAGTCATAAGTGACTATTACCTGCAATATTAGACTAAAACAATTATCATCCAGCAATCATACACTGTTTACCAGGGGGCAGGGCTACCGACATAAAGGCTAATCTGAAGATGGCTAATCTGGCGAGTGTAGATGGAATAGGGATATTGTTATCCATGTCGGCACCAACAATGCTAGGAAGAAACAGTCAGAGGTCACCAAGTGCAACATAGTAACAGCATGGAAATGAGCTAGAAAGATGTGTTGCCATTGAGTAATTGTCTGTGGCCCACTCCCAGTTAGGTGGAGTGATGAGCTCCACAGTAGACTCAATTGCTGGTTGAAAACTGTTTTCTGCCCAAAAGATAGCATTTGTAGATAACTGGCCTTCTTTCTGGAACTCACCCACAAACAGGACCAGGCCTGCTGAGGAGTGACGGACTCCATCCTAGCTGGAGGGGTGCTCTCATCTGATCTATTAACATAGACAGGGCTCTAACTCATCTGGCTCCAAAATGAGATACGGTGCAGGCCAGGCAGAAGGCTGTTAGCCATCCTGACAGCTTAGTGGAGTCTGACACTAGCACAGTCAGTGTCGTCAGCTCAGCTATCCCCGCTGAGACCGTGTCTGTGCCTCAACCTAGGTTGGGCAAAACTAAACATGGCGGTGTTCGTTTTAGCAATCTCACTGGAATAAAGACCTCCTCCACTCCTGTCATTATTGAAAGAGAACATGATAACATCTGAAAATAGGACTACTACAGTGCCTTGCAAAAGTATTCACCCCCTTGGCATTTTTCCTATTTTGGTGCATTACAACCTGTAATTTAAATTTGTATTATTTATTATTATTTATATTTTGATTTCATGTAATGGACATACACAAAATAGTCCACATTGGTGAAGTGAAATTTTAAAAATTATTGTCACGTCCTGACCTTAGAGATCCTTTTAATTCTCTATTTGGTTAGGTCAGGGTGTGACTAGGGTGGGCAATCTAGTTTTCCTATTTCTTTGTTTGGCCTGGTATGGTTCCGAATCAGAGGCAGCTGTCTATCGTTGTCTCTGATTGGGGCTCATACTTAGGCAGCCTTTTTCCCACCTTAGTTTGTGGGATCTTGATTTTGTATAGTTGCTGTGTAGCCTGCAGAACTTTACGTTAGTTTTGTATTTTGTTGTTTTTCGGTGTTCATTGTAATAAAAGTAAGATGTTCGCCTACCACGCTGCACCTTGGTCTCCTCATTCAAACAACAAGCATAACAATTATAAAAAATACAAATATGGAAAAGTGGTGCGTGCATATGCATTCACCCCGTTTGCTATGAAGCCCCAAAATAAGACCTGGAGCAACCAATTACCTCCAGAAGTCACATAATTACTTAACTAAAGTCCACCTGTGTGCAATCTATGTGTCACATGATCTGTCACATGATCTCAGTTTATATACACCTGTTCTGAAAGGCCCCAGAGTCTGCAACACCACTAAGCAAGGGGCACCACAAAGCAAGCAGCACTATGAAGACGAAGGAGCTCTCCAAAGGTCAGGGACAAAATTGTGGAGAAGTACATGTCAGGGTTGGGTTATGAAAAATCAGAAACTTTGAACATGCCACGGAGCACCATTAAATCCATTATAAAAAAAATTGAAAGAATATAGCACCACAACAATACTCACTCAAGAGACCAAAGATAACCCTGAAGGAGCTGCAAAGCTCCATAGCGGAGATTGGAGTATCTATGCATAGGACCACTTTAAGCCGTACACTCCACAGAGTTGGGCTTTATGGAAGAGTGGCCTGAAAATAATAAGCCTACATTTTTGGTGTTCGCCAAAAGGCATGTGGGAGGCTCCCCAAACATATGGAAGAAGGAACATTGGTCAGATGAGACTAAAATTGAGATTTTTGGCCATCAAATAAAACGCTATGTCTGGCGCAAACCCAACACTCTCATCACCCCAAGAACATCATTCCCACAGTGAAGTATGGTGGTGGCAGCATCATGCAGTGGGGTTGTTTTTCATGGGAAACTGGTCAGAATTGAAGGAATGATGGATGGTGCTAAATAGAGGGAAATTCTTGAGGGAAACCCGTTTCAGTGTTCCAGAAATGTGAGACTGGGACGGAGGTTCACCTTCCAGCAGGACAGTTAGATCCCTCACTTCAAAGGCAGTCATAGTCAGTTAACTAATCCGTGATCGTAACCTTGATGTGATTGGCCAGACTGAAACATGGTTCAAGCCTGATGAATTTAATGTGTTAAATGAGGCCTCTCCTCCTAGCCTCACTAGTTACCATATCCCCCACACATCCTGCAAATGCTGAGGTGTTGCTAATATTTATGACAGAACATTTTCATTTACAAAAACAGCATTCCTCAGTGAGTTCATTGAATTCCTATTGGACCTTGTAGTCATGGCAGATAATATCAAATGTACCCAAAACTCAGTTGTCCTGAGTCTGCACAGAACTGCCAGGACCTAGGATCAAATCCAACAACAAGTGTAGACTTTACTGTGAAATGCTTACTTACAAGTCCTTAACAAATAATGCAGTTCAAGAAGAGTTAGGAAAACATTTACCAAGTAGTCTAAAATAAGAAGTAATAATACAATAAGAATAACAATAACGTGGCTATATACAGTGGGCACCGGTACCGAGTACCGAGTCAGTGTGCGGGGTCAGTTTAGGTCATTTGTACATGTAGGTGGGGGTGAAGTGACTGTCACACCCTGATCTGTTTCACCTGTCCTCGTTATTGTCTCCACCCCCTCCAAGTGGCACATGTTTTCCCCAGTGTATTTATTCCTGTGTTTCGTGTCTCTCTGTGCCAGTTTGTCTTGTATGTCCAAGTCTTCCAGGGGTTTTTCCTGTTTTCCTGCTTTTCCTTTTCTCCTTTTGCTAGTCCTCCCGGTTTTGACCCTTGCTTGTTCTGGATTCTGTACCCACCTGCCTGACCATTCTGCCTGCCCTGACCTCGAGCCTGCCTGCCACTCTGTACCTCCTGGACTCTGATCTGGTTATGACCTTTTGCCTGTCCATGACCATTTTCTTGCCTATTCCCTCTGGATTTATTAAACATCTTAAACTCCAACCATCTGCCTCCTGTGTCTGCATTTGGGTCTCGCCTAGTGTCATGATAGTGACGATGCATAGACAAACAGCGATTCGCAGCAGTGTACAACATGTGGGGGGTGGTCAATGTAAATTGTCTGGTGGCGATTTTATTAATTGTTCAGCAGTCTCATGGCTTGGGGGTTAGAAGCTTTTGAGGAGCCTTTTGGTTCTAGACTTGGCACTCCGGTACCGCTTGCCGTGTGGTAGCAAAGAAAACAGTGGGTGACTTGGGAATGGAGATACTTGTGTTTTTTAATCCTGTATCTCTCGACATGTTCACGAAAATAGTAATGGCCTCTAAACCTTACAGCTGCCTACTGGAACCTATTCAATCAAATGTATTTATAAAGCCCTTTTTACATCAGCTGATGTCACAAAGTGCTGTACAGAAACCCAGTCTAAAACCCCAAACAGCAAGCAATGCAGATGTAGAAGTACAAAAACCATATAGAATCATCTCTAATATGTAAATCTTTTATGTTCTTTAATAGAGCATCTGGTTAAAAGGTGTCTTTCTAGTTTACCAAGGAAAGAAAACTATTCTGTTTCTGTACACAGCCTGTCCAAAGTATCAATTTTAAAGTAAACTAAACAACTGCTACAAGTGCTACTTCCTTTGCTTGTCCCTCCTATGTTGAACATAAATCGCTCCCTATCTCCCGGATGTGTAAACTCACTAAAAGTGGCAGTAATAAACCTTCTCCTGAAAAAGCCAGCTGGGATATGTAAAAAAAAACTATTGGCCAATATAGACTCTCCAATTTTTTGAAAAAGCTATTCCTCATCAACTCACTACCTTCCTGAAGACAAATAATGTACACAAAACACTCCCGTCTGGTTTTAGACCCCATTATAGTACTTAGACTGCATTTATGAAGGTGGTAAATTATGTTTTAATGGCGTCAGACTTAGGCTCTGTGTTTGTTCTCGTGCTCCAATACCTTAGTGCTTCTTTTGACACTGTCGATCACCACATTATTTTGGAGAGATTGGAAACTCTAATTGGTCTACATGGACAAGTTCTTGCCTGAATTAGATCTTCATCTTTGTGGATGGTTTGTCCTCTGCCAAAATAATTGTACGTTTTGGTGTTCCTCAAGGTTCTGTTTTAGGACCACTATTGTTTTCACGATATATTCTAACTCTTGGTGATGTCATTCAGAAACACAATGTCAACATTCACTGCTATGCGGACAATACACAGCTGTACATTATGATGAAACATGATGAAGAACAAAAACAGCCTACCCGGGATATGACATGGTGAGGTTGGACCCAGGTGCAGAGAAAAGACCAGATGAGGAATCAGTGGTTAAGGATAAACATAATACTTTACTGAGAAACAATAGCGGAAGGATCACAGTAACACTGGGCAACCAAGAAACACAAGTCTCATAATGAGTAAATCGGACACACCTGAGTGTTGTTAATGTCTCTAGGACCGTCTCTGCTGCCCTCTGATGACAGGTGGAACCTTGACAGTCTGAGTGTCGTTAATGTCTCTAGGACGGTCTCTGCCGCCCTCTGTTGACAAGAGGAATCATGACACTGAAAGCCTGTGTTGTTGTTTTGTTAAACTCAGATGAAACAGAGATGCTAGTTCTAGGTCTGAAGAACAAAGAGATCTGCTGTTTGATCTGACAATTAATCTTGATGATTGGACATCAAATAAAAAAGGACCTTGTGAAGGTGCTGGAGAAAACAGGTACAGAAGTATCTATATCCACAGTAAAACGAGGCCTATGTTGACATAAGCTGAAAGGCCGCCCAGCAAGGAAGAAGCCACTGCTCCAAAACCGCCATAAAAATGCCAGACTACGGTTTGCAAATGCACATGGGGACAAATATCGTACTTTTTGGAGAAATGTCCCCTGGTCTGGTGGAACAAAAATAGAACTGTCTGGCCATGATGACCATCGATATGTTTGGAGGAAAAGGGGGAGGCTTGCAAGCCGAAGAACACCTTCCCAACCATGAAGCACAGGGGTGGCAGCATAGTGTTGTGGGGGTGCTTTGCTGCAGGAGGGACTGGTGCACTTCACAAAATAGATGGCATTATGAGGATGGAAAATGATGTTGATTTATTGAAGCAACATCTCAAGACATCAGTCAGGAAGTTAAAGCTTGGTCGCATATGGGTTTTCCAAATGGACAATGACCCCAAGCATACTTCCAAAGTTGTGGAAAAATGGCTTAAGGACAACAAAGTCAAGGTATTGGAGTGGCCATCACAAAGCCGACGTCAATCCTATAGAAAGTGTGTGGGCAGAAGTGAAAAAGGATGTGCAAGCAAGGAGGCCTACATACCTGACTCAGTTACACCAGCTTTGTCAGGAGGAATGGGCCAAAATTCACCCAACTTATTGTGGGAAGCTTGTGAAAGGCTACCTGAAACTTTTGACCCAATTTATACAATTTAAAGGCAATGCTACCAAATACTAATTGAGGGTATGTAAACGTCTGACCCACTGGGAATGTGATGAAAGAAATAGAACCTGAAATAAATAATTCTCTCTACTATTATTCTGACATTTCACATTCTTAAAATAAAGTGGTGATCCTACCTGACCTAAGACAGGGAATTTTTACGAGGATTAAATGTCAGAAATTGTGAAAAACTTAGTTTAAATCTATTTGGCTAAGATGTATGTAAACTTCCGACTTCAACTGTACATGTATGCTAAGGTCACAAACCGCAGGTTTAACCTTTTTTTCCATCCCCAACTACAACTTTTTCTGACAAGATAGGACTGCCAAAAGGGGCAGAGTTGCAATCTACTGCAGAGATAGCCTGCAGAGTTCTGTCATACTATCCAGGTCTGTGTCCAAACAATTCGAGCCTCTACTTTTAAAATTCGAGCTTCACCTTTCCAGAAACAAGTCTCTCACCGTTACCCCTTGTTATAGACCCACCTCAGCCCCCAGCTGTGCCCTGGACACCATATGTGAATTGATTGCCCCCCATATATCTTCAGAGTTAGTACTGTTAGGTGACCTAAACTGGGATATGCTTAACACCCCGTCCGCCCTACAATCTAAGATAGATGCCCTCAATCTCACACAAATTATCAAGGAACCTACCAGGTACAACCCTAAATCCGTAACCATGGGCACCCTCTTAGGTATAATCCTGACCAACTTGCCCTCTAAATACACCTCTGCCGTCTACAACCAGGACCTCAGCAATCAATGCCTTTTTGCTCTCGTCCGTAATGGGTCCGCGTTCAAACGACCACCCCTCATCACTGTCAAGCGCTCTGTAAAACACTTCAGCGAGAAGGCCTTCTAATTTACCTGGCCCGGGTATCCTGGAAGGATATTGACCTCATCCGTCAGTAGAGGATGCATGGTTGCTCTTTAAAAGTGCTTTCCTTACCATCTTAAATAAGCATGCCCCATTCAAAAAATGTAGAACTAAGAACAGATATAGCCCTTGGTTGACACCAGACTTGACTGCCCTTGACAAGCATAAAAACATCCTGTGGCCTTCTGCATTAGCATTAAATAGCCCCTGCGATATGCAACTTTTCAGGGAAGTCAGGAACCAATATACACAGTCAGTTAGGAAAGCTAAGGCTAGCATTTTCAAACAGAAATTTGCATCCTGTAGCACTAATTCCAAAAAGTTCTGGGACACTGTAAAGTCCATGGAGAATAAGAGCACCTCCTCCCAGCTGCCCACTGCACTGAGGGTAGGAAATAAGGTCAGCACCGATAAATCTACAATAATCAATCATTTCAAGAAGCATTTTGCTATGGCTGGCTATTTTTATTTTTTTATTTCACCTTTTAATTAACCAGGTAGGCTAGTTGAGAACAAGTTCTCATTTACAACTGCGACCTGGCCAAGATAAAGCATAGCAATGTGAACAGACAACACAGTGTTACACGTGGAGTAAACAATTAACATGTCAAAAACACAGTAGAAAAAAAAGGAAAAAAAGAGAGTCTATATACACTGTGTGCAAAAGGCATGAGGAGGTAGGCGAATAATTACAATTTTGCAGATTAACACTGGAGTGATAAATGATCAGATGGTCATGTACAGGTAGAGATACTGATGTGCAAAATAGCAGAAAAGTAAATAAATATAAACAGTATGGGGATGGGGTAGGTAAATTGGGTGGACTATTTACCGATAGACTATGTACAGCTGCAGCGATCGGTTAGCTGCTCAGATAGCAGATTTTTGAAGTTGGTGAGGGAGATAAAAGTCTCAAATTTCAGCGATTTTTGCAATTCGTTCCAGTCACAGGCAGCAGAGAACTGGAACGAAAGGTGGCCAAATGAGGTGTTGGCTTTAGGGATGATCAGTGAGATACACCTGCTGGAACGCGTGCTATGGGTGGGTGTTGCCATCGTGACCAGTGAACTGAGATAAGGCAGAGCTTTACCTAGCATGGACTTGTAGATGACCTGGAGCCAGTGGGTCTGGCGACGAATATGTAGCGAGGGCCAGCCGACTAGAGCATACAGGTCGCAGTGGTGGGTGTAAGGTGCTTTAGTAACAAAACGGATGGCACCGTGATAAACTGCATCCAGTTTGCTGAGTAGAGTATTTGAAGCTATTTTGTAGATGACATCGCCTAAGTTGAGGATCAGTAGGATAGTCAGTTTTACTAGGGTAAGTTTGGCGGCATGAGTGAAGGAGGCTTTGTTGCGGAATCGAAAGCCGACTAGATTTGATTTTTAGATTGGAGATGTTTGATGAGTCTGGAAGGAGAGTTTACAGTCTAGCCAGACACCTAGGTACTTATAGATGTCCACATATTCTAGGTCGGAACCATCCAGGGTGGTGATGCTAGTCGGGCGTGCGGGTGCAGGCAGCAAATGGTTGAAAAGCATACATTTGGTTTTACTAGCGTTTAAGAGCAGTTGGAGGCCACGGATGGAGTGTTGTATGGCGTTGAAGCTCGTTTGGAGGTTAGATAGCACAGTGTCCAAGGAAGGGCCGGAAGTACACAGAATGGTGTCGTCTGCGTAGACGAGGTGGATCAGGGAATCGCCCGCAGCAAGAGCAACATCATAGATATATACAGAGAAAAGAGTCGGCCCGAGAATTGAATCCTGTGGCACCCCCATAGAGACTGCCAGAGGACCGGACAACATGCCCTCCGATTTGACACACTGAACTCTGTCTGCAAAGTAGTTGGTGAACCAGGCAAGGCAGTCATTAGAAAAACCTAGGCTACAGATAAGAATATGGTGATTGACAGAGTCGAAAGCCTTGGCCAGGTCGATGAAGACGGCTGCACAGTACTGTCTTTTATCGATGGTGGTTATGATATCGTTTTGTACCTTGAGCGTGGCTGAGGTACACCCGTGACCGGCTCGGAAACCAGATTGCACAGCGGAGAAGGTACGGTGGGATTCGAGATGGTCAGTGACCTGTTTGTTGACTTGGCTTTCGAAGACCTTAGATAGGCAGGGCAGGATGGATATAGGTCTGTAACAGTTTGGGTCCAGGATGACTGCGGCAGCTTTCCAATCCTTGGAGATCTCAGACGATATGAAAGAGAGGTGGAACAGGCTGGTAATAGGGGTTGCGACAATGGCGGCGGATAGTTTCAGAAATAGAGGGTCCAGATTGTCAAGCCCAGCTGATTTGTACGGGTCCAGGTTTTGCAGCTCTTTCAGAACATCTGCTATCTGGATTTGGGTAAAGGAGAACCTGGAGAGGCTTGGGCGAGTAGCTGCGGGGGGGGGTTTCGATAATCATGGATTTATCGGTGGTGACCGTGTTACCTAGCCTCAGTGCAGTGGGCAGCTGGGAGGAGGTGCTCTTGTTCTCCATGGACTTTACAGTGCCCCAGAACTTTTTGGAGTTGGAGCTACAGGATGCAAATTTTTGCCTGAAAAAGCTGGCCTTGGCTTTCCTGACTGACTGCGTGTATTGGTTCCTGACTTCCCTGAATAGTTGCATATCGCGGGGACTATTCGATGCTATTGCAGTCCGCCACAGGATGTTTTTGTGCTGGTCGAGGGCAGTCAGGTCTGGAGTGAACCAAGGGCTATATCTGTTCTTAGTTCTGCATTTTTTGAACGGAGCATGCTTATCTAAAATGGTGAGGAAGTTACTTTTAAAGAATGACCAGGCATCATAAACTGACGGGATGAGGTCAATATCCTTCCAGGATACCCGGGCCAGGTCAATTAGAAAGGCCTGCTCGCAGAAGTGTTTTAGGGAGCGTTTGACAGTGATGAGGGGTGGTCGTTTGACTGCGGATCCGTAGCGGATACAGGCAATGAGGCAGTGATCGCTGAGATCCTGGTTGAAGACAGCAGAGGTGTATTTGGTGTATTTGCTTATATTTGGTGTATTTGCTTGGTGTATTTGCTTTCCACCTGGCTACCCCTACCCCGGCCAACAGCTCTGCACCCCCCACAGCAACTGTGGCATTTGTGGCCTCCAACTGCTTTTACATGCTAGTAAAACCAAATGCCTGCTTTTAAACCGATTGCCTACCTCAACCGCCCGCCTGACTAGCATCACTACTCTGGACGGTTCTGACTTGGAATATGTGGGAAACTACAAATACCTAGGTGTCTGGTTAGACTGTAAAATCTCTTTCCAGACTCACATTAAGCATCTCCAATCCAAAATGAAATATAGATTCGGCTTCCTATTTTGCAACAAAGCCTCCTTCACTCATGCTGCCAAACATACCCTTGTAAAACTGACTATCCTACCGATCCTCGACTTGGGCGATGTCATTTACAAAATAGCCTCCAACACTCTAATCAGCAAACTGGATGTAGTCTAGCACAGTGCCATCCATTTTTTCACCAAAGCCCCAAAAACTGCCCACCACTGCGGCCTGTATGCTCTCATTGGCTGGCCCTCACTACATAATCGTCCCCAAACCCACTGGCTCCAGGTCATCTATAAGTCTTTGCTTGGTAAAGCCCCGCCTTATCTCAGCTCACTGGTCACCATAGCAACATCCACCTGTAGCTCATGGATGTACAGACCCATTCAGCCTACTTTCAGTGTTAATGCTAAATTGCAATTATTTCACCTCTATGGCCTATTTATTGCCTTACCTCCCTAATATTCTACATTTGCACACACTGTACATAGATTTTTTTCTATTGTGTTATGGACTGTATGTTTGTTTATGTGATTGTTGTTGTTTTTGTTGCGCTGCTTTGCTTTAAGTTGTTCTCAACTGGCCTACCTGGTTAAATAAAGGTGAAAAAAATCAATTTAAAAAGTCTATGCTATAACACACATTTAACCTTATGGTATAGTAAACCTTTAACTCTATTATATAATACACCTTTAACTCTATGATGTAATATACAGTGCCTTGCGAAAGTATTCAGCCCCCTTGAACTTTGCGAACTTTTGCCACATTTCAGGCTTCAAACATAAAGATATAAAACTGTATTTTTTTGTGAAGAATCAACAACAAGTGGAACACAATCATGAAGTGGAACGACATATATTGGATATTTCAAACTTTTTTAACAAATCAAAACCTGAAAAATTGGGCGTGCAAAATTATTCAGCCCCTTTACTTTCAGTGCAGCAAACTCTCTCCAGAAGTTCAGTGAGGATCTCTGAATGATCCAATGTTGACCTAAATGACTAATGATGATAAATACAATCCACCTGTGTGTAATCAAGTCTCCGTATAAATGCACCTGCACTGTGATAGTCTCAGAGGTCCGTTAAAAGCGCAGAGAGCATCATGAAGAACAAGGAACACACCAGGCAGGTCCGAGATACTGTTGTGAAGAAGTTTAAAGCCGGATTTGGATACAAAAAGATTTCCCAAGCTTTAAACATCCCAAGGAGCACTGTGCAAGCGATAATATTGAAATGGAAGGAGTATCAGACCACTGCAAATCTACCAAGACCTGGCCGTCCCTCTAAACTTTCAGCTCATACAAGGAGAAGACTGATCAGAGATGCAGCCAAGAGGCCCATGATCACTCTGGATGAACTGCAGAGATCTACAGCTGAGGTGGGAGACTCTGTCCATAGGACAACAATCAGTCGTATATTGCACAAATCTGTCCTTTATGGAAGAGTGGCAAGAAGAAAGCCATTTCTTAAAGATATCCATAAAAAGTGTTGTTTAAAGTTTGCCAAAAGCCACCTGGGAGACACACCAAACATGTGGAAGAAGGTGCTCTGGTCAGATGAAACCAAAATTGAACTTTTTGGCAACAATGCAAAACGTTATGTTTGGTGTAAAAGCAACACAGCTCATCACCCTGAACACACCATCCCCACTGTCAAACATGGTGGTGGCAGCATCATGGTTTGGGCCTGCTTTTCTTCAGCAGGGACAGGGAAGATGGTTAAAATTGATGGGAAGATGGATGGAGCCAAATACAGGACCATTCTGGAAGAAAACCTGATGGAGTCTGCAAAAGACCTGAGACTGGGATGGAGATTTGTCTTCCAACAAGACAATGATCCAAAACATAAGGAATGGTTCAAAAAAACATATCCAGGTGTTAGAATGGCCAAGTCAAAGTCCAGACCTGAATCCAATCGAGAATCTGTGGAAAGAACTGAAAGCTGCTGTTCACAAATGCTCTCCATCCAACCTCACTGAGCTCGAGCTGTTTTGGAAGGAGGAATGGGAAAAAATTTCAGTCTCTCGATGTGCAAAACTGATAGAGACATACCCCAAGCGACTTACAGCTGTAATCGCAGCAAAAGGTGGCGCTCCAAAGTATTAACTTAAGGGGGCTGAATAATTTTGCACGCCCAATTTTTCAGTTTTTGATTTGTTAAAAAAGTTTGAAATATCCAATAAATGTCGTTCCACTTCATGATTGTGTCCCACTTGTTTTTGATTCTTCACAAAAAATACAGTTTTATATCTTTATGTTTGAAGCCTGAAATGTGGCAAAAGGTCGCAAAGTTCAAGGGGGCCGAATACTTTCGCAAGGCACTGTACCTATGATATAATATATAATATATATAATTTATTAAATGTAATCATAGGCTACTGCACCTGTACCTATCACCTCCCTTGAAATCACTGGCTACTGCATACTGAACCTGTCACCTCCCTTGTATTCACTGGCTACCGCATACTGAACCTGTCACCTCCCTTGTATTCACTGGCTACCGCATACTGAAGCTATCACCTCCCTTGAAATCACTGGCTACTGCATACTGAACCTGTCACCTCCCTTGAAATTACTGGCTACTGCATACTGAACCTGTCACCTTCCTTGTATTCACTGGCTACCGCATACTGAACCTATCACCTCCCTTGAAATCACTGGCTACTGCATACTGAACCTGTCACCTTCCTTGAAATCACTGGCTACTGCATACTGGACCTGTCACCTTCCTTGTATTCACTGGCTACCGCATACTGAACCTATCACCTCCCTTGAAATCATTGGCTACTGCATACTGAACCTGTCACCTTCCTTGTATTCACTGGCTACCGCATACTGAACCTATCACCTCCCTTGAAATCACTGGCTACTGCATACCTATCACCTGCCTTGGCCATGAGGCAGTTGCCTATCATTTGAGTGGTATCAATTTTAGAAGGGAGCAATCCACATATCCTTTACCTTGCATGGTACACGCTGCTGGATTTTTAAATATAATTTAATATATTAGTTTATCTCATTCTCAACACCTTGTATTAAACTACAATAGTCTACAAACAATTTGTGCACTCTACTCTAGAGAATAGGTGTTGGAAACATCACATTCAGGGCAGTCTATCCAGCAGGAACTTGACATACACAAGCTGTTTTATGGATCAGGTGTAAATGATTAGGAGCGCTAGGAGTGGGTTGGGAGCTCTTCTCTTCTAGCTCTACAACGGTAAAAATAAGCTGCTGAGTCAAACAGGCCACCTGACGCGCGGACTCAACCTCTGAATTGTCATCAACGCTGTGTTTATCCCTTTCAGACCGAATTCGGTGACGGACTGAAAGGTTCCCGAAGTGGAGACAAAGGTGATCTCCTCGGAAAGCAACGGACAGTTTAGAAATCGGCACGAGACTACAACGAAGGGCGAGAAGGATGTTCTATTCACGCCGTCGTCTCATTCTGTAGATAGACAGAGAAAAGGACCCCTTTGGTATCAAGCTTCTCTCTCTACCATTCGGTGGTTCGGGGGGCGACAGAGACTGTTAGATTCTCTGACACTGGGAGTGAAAACAACGTGACATTGCGAAGGAAAAACCTGCCTGTTCCCTGCTTTTAGTGGTGAGTAGTGATACTTTATTGTAATGTTTTTATGGTGTTTTTTTTATGGGATGGATGAGAGTGGAGTTAAGAGCTGTGAGGTTATAGGAGCGGTGAGCTTCAAGGCAAGACATGCGCTCCTATGGGAGAGACAAGTTCATGTTACAATCATACTCAAGTCTTCAGGTAGCCTGTTACATAACAATACTGTCATAATAATGAGAATAGAATAGTCTAGTTTATTTTCTAAATAAGAAATACGTATATTACTACAAGATTCACAACAACAAGATATTACTTATTGCTGTATTTCGTTTTAGCTACAGTAGAATATGTGGTACAATGACTACACTACAGTTAACGTTAATTGTTGAAAGTTGATAGGTACAGACCCATTCAGCTTACTTTCAGATGAGTTTGAGCCTTTTGTCTTCACTATGTTTGTCTTCTCTTTCAGGAAAACACTTACTTAGCCCAAACAATAATGAACACCATTGTTTCAGATTCTCCTCAATGTGTAGTTGCTGCAATAGCAATATATATTTTTACAGCCTGAACCCATATATATGTGAGCAGTAGTAAGACTGGCCACAACAGAGTCGCTTGGCTTTTGTTATTCATTGCTTGCTTCCAGCGTTCACTAAGAGAGCGAAAGAGAGTATGACCATTCACTGACAGCTGGTTTCAGTCCCTTCAGAGGACTTCTTGCTGTTAAGTGCTCCAGTCAGAGCCAGTTTAGAGTGGCCATTTCCCTACAGGGCAGGTAGATTATAATGCACACTTTTCCCTCTGTAGTGTAGGTTGCATTGAAGACTTGATCAATGTACAATTGAGTCCAGTGAAGCATGGCGCCGTTTCTATTTGTGACAGAGCCTGTACTACTGCTCTATCCCAAGCCTGCTGCTCCTTCCTATATATTTGGCACAACACCCCTTCATCAAAGTTAGGCTGAGAGGGCTCCCTGGAACTCATATATTCATTGGTAACATACCTGATCTCATACACTTCACATTAAAACTGTTGGGTGCTTAACGTTGCTCAAGCAGAGTTTTTTTGAAAACCCTTTGAGGGATCCATGTTGTGCACGTGGTCTAAAAACAGAATGTTTTTTATGTGCCTTTGAAAGTACCTTTGTTGTCAAAAGTTCATTTTAGCCTAAAAGCATTTGCAATATGTCATTGTGCATTAGATAAGTTTCACTGACTACCATCATCCAAGTGCATCGACTCACAAAACCCTCCCTCAATGTTACTTGTAGTTAGTATATTCATGTTTAATGCACTTTATTGAAACATCAAGGTTGTGGGTTCGATTCCCACAGGGGACATGTATGAAAATGTATGCACTCACCACTGTACGTTGGTCTTTGTAAGAGCATCTGCTAAGTGACTAAAATGTATATAGTAGTGTATATACTAATACAACTCACACATAGCCCAGTGTATATACTAATACAACCCACACATAGCCCAGTGTTTACAACTCACACATAGCCCAGTGTTTATACTAATACATCCCACACATAGCCCAGTGTTTATACTAATACATCCCACACATAGCCCAGTGTTTATACTAATACAACCCACACATAGCCCAGTGTATATACTAATACAACCCACACATAGCCCAGTGTTTATACTAATACAACCCACACATAGCCCAGTGTATATACTAATACAACCCACACATAGCCCAGTGTATATACTAATACAACCCACACATAGCCCAGTGTATATACTAATACAACCCACACATAGCCCAGTGTATATACTAATACATCCCACACATAGCCCAGTGTATATACTAATACAACCCACACATAGCCCAGTGTATATACTAATACAACCCACACATAGCCCAGTGTATATACTAATACAACCCACACACAGCCCAGTGTATATACTAATACAACCCACACATAGCCCAGTGTATATACTAATACAACCCACACACAGCCCAGTGTATATACTAATACAACCCACACACAGCCCAGTGTTTATACTAATACAACCCACACATAGCCCAGTGTTTATACTAATACACCCACACATAGCCCAGTGTATATACTAATACAACCCACACATAGGCCAGTGTATATACTAATACAACCCACACATAGGCCAGTGTTTATGCTAATACAACCCACACATAGCCCAGTGTATATACTAATACAACCCACACATAGCCCAGTGTATATACTAATACAACCCACACACAGCCCAGTGTGTATACTAATACAACCCACACACAGCCCAGTGTGTATACTAATACAACCCACACATAGCCCAGTGTTTATACTAATACAACCCACACATAGCCCAGTGTTTATACTAATACAACCCACACATAGCCCAGTGTTTATACTAATACAACCCACACATAGCCCAGTGTTTACACTAATACAACCCACACATAGCCCAGTGTTTACACTAATACAACCCACACATAGCCCAGTGTATATACTAATACAACCCACACATAGCCCAGTGTTTGTACTAATACAACCCACACATAGCCCAGTGTTTATACTAATACAACCCACACATAGCCTAGTGTTTATACTAATCCAAGCCATGGTTAAAACAACGGTTCTTGAAATGGTAGAATCAATTTCCAGGCTTCTTCTCACAACTCTTTTAAGTCTGGAGTTCTGATTCATTTGATTGTGTTAAGAATGAACAAAAATTCAGGAGAGAATACCAGGCTTGAATGCAACCGCTTTAACTTGTTGCCTTGAACGCAGCTCCCTGGGAGCTCATGAAGCACCAGTTGCTACTAATTGCCAATCAGCCTCCAAGCTGGTTTTCAACACTTTAACTAGTTTCCTTGACCGCAGTTCCTCAACAAGCGTCAGCTGCAACTCATTGGTAATCAGCTTCCACACCTGTCCTCACTCTCCTTAATCAGCACTGCCACCCTACTTAAACCTGACCAACCAAACTTTAAGTCTGTTTGTTCTGCACTGCATGTCACAGGATGCTGTGTGTCACTAGCCTTATCAAGGTTTGCTGAGCAAGTTTAGCCACTTAGCAAGTTAATTGTAATGTTTTGTTGCATCTGCTTCCGTTCAGGTCTTCTTCACTAACCTCTACTCTATTCATCTCACAACCTGGGTGTTGAAATAATTTGTCTCTTGGTGTTGCATGCTTTAGTTTCATTGTTTTCAATTGCTGTCTTCAGGCTCTCTGTTCCCCTCATCACAGAGCAGCATGCTGCCTGCTTTCATGACATTTCCTCCCCGCCAACCTGGCTAGTTTTGCTGCCTATTCCCAGCGAGCTCTTCTTGCTGTATCTCCCAACTGTCCACGGGCCTACTTCACCGACTGTCCACGGGCCTACTTCACCGACTGTCCACAGGCCTACTTCACCGACTGTCCACGGGCCTACTTCACCGACTGTCCACGGGCCTGCTTCACCGACTGTCCACGGGCCTACTTCACCGACTGTCCACGGGCCTACTTCACCGACTGTCCACGGGCCTACTTCACCGACTGTCCACGGGCCTACTTCACCGACTGTCCACGGGCCTACTTCACCGACTGTCCACGGGCCTACTTCACCGACTGTCCACGGGCCTACTTCACCGACTGTCCACGGGCCTACTTCACCGACTGTCCACGGGCCTACTTCACCGACTGTCCACGGGCCTACTTCACCGACTGTCCACGGGCCTACTTCACCGACTGTCCACGGGCCTACTTCACCGACTGTCCACGGGCCTACTTCACCGACTGTCCACGGGCCTACTTCACCGACTGTCCACGGGCCTACTTCACCGACTGTCCACGGGCCTACTTCACCGACTGTCCACGGGCCTACTTCACCGACTGTCCACGGGCCTACTTCACCGACTGTCCACGGGCCTACTTCACCGACTGTCCACGGGGACTTCACCGACTGTCCACGGGTTGTCAAACAATAGCCAAACACTCGGCTATTCAAACATCGTCTGTACAGTCATTTATTTTCAATACACTCCGTATTCATTTCCATTCATGTTAAGAGTAATTGATATAAAGCAGCTTGGTGCTTGTCATTATGCCATGAATTAAAGCTTGTGAAGGACACGTGTGCCAGTCCATATGACTGCAGGCCTCACTTTTAATTTATTTTTTATTTCACCTTTATTTAACCAGGTAGGCAAGTTGAGTACAAGTTCTCATTTACAATTGCGACCTGGCCAAGACGCGGTATCAGCTTGTTGCAAGTTGGCCACATCCTGCCATCCTGCAGACCAGCCTTCTCACTCTAGAGATGTCCTTGCATGGTGTCGTCCGGCCATGATTGTTCTCTCTTGGTATTTTGCTCTCTTCCCCCCTAATCTTCAAATAAACTACTTCAACCTCTCTCCAGTCGGTTGACTATGGCTGCCCCTCCTCCCGGGACCTTATCCACCTCCACCCATGTATCGTACTGCATGATGACAGTATGCATCCGAGGGCAACCATGACAACATCCCCTGCTTCCTCCACTGTGGCATATTCGTTCCGGCACCACCAACTCCGACTCAAATTGGGCCTCAAAGATTAAGACCCAGGTCCCAAAACAGCTCCAGACTGGGCTTCTCTCCCAGCCTCCGATTACGACTTGGCATCCAACACAACCTAAGTCCCTGCAGCTACAGCTCTCCCCTGATTAATTTTAACATTTTTTTTTATTTCACCTTTATTTAACCAGGTAGGCTAGTTGAGAACACGTTCTCATTTGTAACTGTGACCTGGCCAAGATGAAGCAATGCAGTTCGACACATATAACAATGGAATAAACAATCAATAATGCAGTAGAAAGATCTATATACAGCATGTGCAAATGAGGTAGGATAGGAGAGGTATAAAGGCAATAAATAGGCCATGGTGGCAAAGTAATTACAATATAGCAATTAAACACTGGAATGGTAGAATGTGCAGAAGATGAATGTGCAAGTAGAGATACTGGGGTGCAAAGGAGCAAGAAATAAATAAATACAGTTTGGGGATGAGGTAGTTGGATGGGCTATGTACAGGTGCAGTGATCTGTGAACTGCTCTGACAGCTCGTGCTTAAAGCTAGTCAGGGAGATATGAGTCTCCAGCTTCAGTGATTTTTGTATTTCGTTCCAGTCATTGGCAGCAGAGAACTGTAAGGAGAGGCAGCCAAAGGAAGAATTGGATTTGGGGATGACCAGTGCGATATACCTGCTGGAGCGCGTGCTACGGGTGGTTGCTGCTGTGGTGACCAGAGAGCTGAGATAAGGCGGGGCTTTGCCTAGCAGAGACTTGAACATGACCTGGAGCCAGTGGGTTTGGCGACGAGTATGAAGTTCGGGCCAGCCAATGAGAGGGTACAGGTCGCAATGGTAGGTAGTATATGGGGCTTTGGTGATAAAACAGATGGCACTGTGATAAACTGCATCCAATTTGCTGAGTAGAGTGTTGGAGGCTATTTTGTAAATGACATCATCGAGGATCGGTAGGATGGTCAGTTTTACGAGGGTATGTTTGGCAGCATGAGTGAAGGATGCTTTGTTGTGAAATAGGAAGCTGATTCTTTATTTAATTTTGGATTGAAGATATTTAATTTGAGTCTGGAAGGAGAGTTAACAGTCTAACCAGACACCTAGAATACGTGGACAACTACAAATACCTAAGTCAGAACCGTCCAGAGTAGTGATGCTGGACGAGCGGGCAGGTGCGGCATTGATCAGTTGAAGAGCATGCACTTAATTTTACTTGCATTTAAGAACTGTTGGATGCCACAGAAGGAGAGTTGTATGGCATTGAAGCTCATCTGGAGGTTAGTTAACACAGTGTCCAAAGAAGGGCCAGAAGTATAAAGAATGGTGTCATCTGCGTAGAGGTGGATTAGAGAATCACCAGCAGCAAGAGGAACATCATTGATGTATACAGAGAAGAGAGTCGGCCCGAGAACTGAACCCTGTGAGACCCCCATAGAGACTGCCAGATGTCCAGCAGGCCGGCTTTCTCTCTCTTGTACATGTCCCGTTCTGCTCTGTCACTGCCGCAGTCTCTAGTACATGTTCTGCTCTCTCACTGCCCCAGTCTCTGGGACATGTCCCCTTCTGCTCTCTCACTGCTCCAGTCTCTGGGACATGTCCCCTTCTGCTCTCTCACTGCCCCAGTCTCTGGGACATGTCCCCTTCTGCTCTCTCACTGCTCCAGTCTCTGGGACATGTCCCCTTCTGCTCACCAGCAGTAACTCTCTCTCTCTCACACACACACACACACACAGCAATGACCTATCTCTCTTAGCGTACTGCTTCCTCTAGTCCCATCTCATGCTCTCTGCTGGTGGTGAAACTGGTTTTCTGGTTGCCTGCTCCATCCGTACAGCCTTTGTCTCTTTCCCCATCATGTGACACTGCTCTGCAAAGTAACATTTCTCTTTCAAATCAAATCAAATTTTATTGGTCACATACACATGGCTAGCAGATATTAATGCGAGTGTAGCGAAATGCTTGTGCTTCTAGTTCCAACCGTGCAGTAATATCTAACAATTTCACAACAACTACCTTATACACACAAGTGTAAAGGGATGAATAAGAATATGTACATATAAATATATGGATGAGCGATGGTCGAACGGCATTGGCAAGATGCAGTAGATGGTATAGAGTACAGTATATACATATGAGAAGTGTCACGCCCTGGCCATAGAGGCTTTTATTCTCTATTTTGGTTAGGCCAGGGTGTGACTACGGTGGGCATTCTAGTTTCTTTATTTCTATGTTTTCTATTTTTTTGTGTTTTGCCGGGTGTGGTTCTCAATCAAAGGCAGCTGTCTATCATTGTCTCTGATTGAGAATCATACTTAGGTAGCCTTCTCCCACCTAGGTTTGTGGGTAGTTGTTTTCTGTTTTGTGTCGGCACCAGACAGAACTGTTTCGTTTTGTTCCACTTTGTTATTTTGTGTCAGTGTTCAGTTTGAATAAATTATCATGAACACGTGCTGCGCTTTGGTCCTTTTCTTCAGACGAGCGTTACAAGAAGAGTAATGTAGGGTATATAAATATTATATAAAGTGGCATTGTTTAAAGTGACTAGTGATACATTTATTACATCCAATTTTAATTATTAAAGTCTCTAGAGATTTGAGTTTGTTAGAAGCTACATAGATAGAAGATGATTTTCAGTCTCTCGGTCCCAGCTTTGATGGACCTGTACTGACCTCTTCTTCTGGATGATAGTGGGGTGAATAGGCAGTGGCTTGGGTGGTTGTTGTTCTTGATGATCTTTTTAGCCTTCCTGTGACATCGGGTGGTGTAGGTGTCCTGGAGAGCAGGTAGTTTGCCCCCGGTGATGCGTTGTGCAGACCTCACTACCCTCTGGAGAGCCTTACGGTTGTGGGCAGAGCAGTTGCCATACCAGGCGGTGATAGAGGATGCACTCAATTAGAGGTCGACCGATTAATCGGAATGGCCAATTAATTAGGGCCGTTTTCATAACAATCGGAAATCGGTATTTTTGGGTGCCGATTAGCTTCTTTTTTATACCTTTTTTTTATACCATTTAACTACGCAAGTCAATTAAGAACACATTCTTATTTTCAATGACGGTCTTGGAATGGTGGGTTAACTGCCTTGTTCAGGGGCAGAACGACAGATTTTCACCTTGTCAGCTCGGGGGATCCAATCTTTCAACTTTACAGTTAACTAGTCCAACGCAATAACGACCTGCCTCTCATTGCACTCCACAAGGAGAATGCCTGTTACGCAAATGCAGTATGCCAAGGTAAGTTGCTAGCTAGCATTAAACGTATCTTATAAAAACAATCAATCATAACTACACATGGTTGATGATATTACTAGATATTGTCTAGCGTGTCCTGCGTTGCATATAATCTGACTGAGCATACAAGTATCTAACTGAGCGGTGGTAGGCAGAAGCAGGCACGTAAACATTCATTCAAACAGCACTTTTTTGCATTTTGCCAGCAGCTCTTCGTTGTGCGTCAAGCATTGCGCTGTTTATGACTTCAAGCTTATCAACTCCCAAGATGAGGCTGGTGTAACTGAAGTGAAATGGCTGGCTAGTTAGCGCGCGCTAATAGTGTTTCCAACGTCACTCGCTCTGAGCCTTCTAGTAGTTGTTCCCCCTGCTCTGCATGAGTAACGCTGCTTTGAATGTGGCTGTTTGTCGTTGTGTTGCTGGTTCGAGCCCAGGGAGGAGGGAGGAGAGGGACGGAACTATACTGTTACACTGGCAATACTAAAGTGCCTATAAGAACATCCAATGGTCAAAGGTTAACGAAATACAAATGGTATAGAGGGAAATATTCCTATAAAAACTACAACCTAAATCTTCTTACCTGGGAATATTGAAGGAAAAAGGAACCACCAGCTTTCATATGGTCTCATGTTCTGAGCAAGGAACTGAAACGTTAGCTTTATAACATAGCACATATTGCACTTCTCCAACACTTTCTTTTTGCATTATTTAAACCAAATTTAACATGTTTCATTATCTACTTGAGGTTAAATTGATTTTATTGATATATTAAGTTAAACTAAGTGTTCATTCAGTGTTGTTGTAATTGTCATTATTACAAATAAAATAAAATTGGCCGATTAATCGATATCGGCTTTTTTGATCCTCCAATAATCGGTACCGGCGTTGAAAAATCCTAATCGGTCTACTCTCATTTGTGCATCTGTAAAAGTTTGTTTTCGGTGACAAGCCAAATTTCTTCAGCCTCCTGATGTTGAAGAGCCGCTTTTGCGCCTTCTTCACCACTGTCTGTGGGTGGACCATTTCAGTTTGTCCATGATGTGTACACCGAGGAACTTAAAACTTTCTACCTTCTCCACTACTGTCCCGTCGATGTGGATAGGGGGAGTGCTCCCTCTGCTGTTTCCTGAAGTCCACAATCATCTCCTTTGCTTTGTTGACTTTGAGTGTGAGGTTATTTTCCTGACACCACACTCCGAGGGCCCTCACATCCTCCCTGTCTCGTCTTTGTTGGTAATCAAGCCTACCACTGTCATCTGCAAACTTGATGAATTGAGTTGGAGGCGTACATGGCCACACAGTCATTGGTGAACAGGGAGTAGTGTTGATGATCAGCGGGGGGAAGATGTTGTTTCCTACCCTCACCACCTGGGGGCGACCCGTCAAAGACCAGGACCCATTTGGGCGGGGTCGAGACCCAGGGTCTGGAGCTTAATGACGAGTTTGGAGAGTACTATGCTGTTAAATGCTGAGCTGTAATCGATGGACAGCATTCTTATGTAGGTATTCCTCTTGTCCAGATGGGTTAGGGCAGTGTGCAGTGTAATTGTGATTGCATTGTCTGTGGACCTATTGGGGCGGTAAGCAAATTGGAGTGGGTCTAGGGTGTCAGGTAGGGTGGAGGTGATATGATCCTTGACTAGTCTCTCAAAGCATTTCATGATGACAGAAGTGAGTGCTACGATAGTCGTTTAGCTCAGTTACCTTCGCTTTCTTGGGAACAGGAACAATGGTGGCCCTCTTGAAGCATGTGGAAACAGCAGACTGGGATAGGGATTGATTCAATATGTCCGTAAACGCACAGGCCAGCTGGTCTGCTCATGCGCTGAGGACGCGGCTAGGGATGCCGTCTGGGCCGGCAGCCTTGCAACACGTTGAAATGTTTTACTCACGCTGGCTGCGTTGATGGAGAGCCCACAGGTTTTGCTACGGGCCGTGTCAGTGGCACTGTATTGTCCTCAAAGTGAGCAAAGAGGTTGTTCAGTTTGTCTGGGAGCAAGGCGTCGGTGTCCGCGACGGGGCTGGTTTTATTTATGTAATCCGTGATTGACTGTAAGACCCTGCCACATAACTCTCGTGTCTGAGTCATTGACCTACGACTCTACTTTGTCTCTATACTGACGCTTAGCTTGTTTTATTGCCTTGTGGAGGGAATAGCTACACTGGTTGTTTGTCTTCGGTCATGTTTCCGGTCGCCTTGCACTGATTAAATGCAGTGGTTCGCGCTTTCAGTTTTGCATGAATGTTGCCATGGTTTCGGGTTGGGGAAGATTTTAATAGTCACTGTGGGTACAACATCACCGATGCACTTGCTAATAAACTCGCTCACCAAATCAGCATATACATCAATGTTGTTGTCCGACGCTATCCGGAACATATCCCAGTTCGCGTGATCAAAGCAATCTTGAAGCGTGAAATATTGAAGCGTGGAATCCGATTGGTCGGACCAGCATTGAACAGACGTGAGCATGGGCGTTTCCGGTTTTTAGTTTCTGTCTATATGCTGGGAGCAACAAAATGGAGTCGTGGTCAGATTTGCCGAAAGGGGGGCGCGGGAGTTTTTGTATGCGTCGCGGAAGTTAGAGTAGCAATGATCCAGAATTTTGGCTGTACCGACCCTGATAACGTATCCTGAGTGAGCCATGTTTCCATGAAGCAGAGAATGTTACAATCTCTGTCTCTCTGGAAGGCAACCCTTGCTCGGATTTCGTCTACCTCAAATCAAATCAAATTTTATTTGTCACATACACATGGTTAGCAAATGTTAATGCGAGTGTAGCGAAATGCTTGTGCTTCTAGTTCCGACAATGCAGTAATAACCAAGTAATCTAAGTAACAATTCCAAAACTACTGTCTTATACACAGTGTAAGGGGATAAAGAATATGTACATAAGGATATATGAATGAGTGATGGTACAGAGCAGCATAGGCAAGATACAGTAGATGGTATCGAGTACAGTATATACATATGAGATGAGTATGTAAACAAAGTGACATAGTTAAAGTGGCTAGTGATACATGTATTACATAAGGATGCAGTCGATGATATAGAGTACAGTATATACGTATGCATATGAGATGAATAATGTAGGGTAAGTAACATTATATAAGGTAGCATTGTTTAAAGTGGCTAGTGATATATTTACATCATTTCCCATCAATTCCCATTATTAAAGTGGCTGGAGTTGAGTCAGTGTCAGTGTGTTGGCAGCAGCCACTCAATGTTAGTGGTGGCTGTTTAACAGTCTGATGGTCTTGAGATAGAAGCTGTTTTTCAGACTCTCGGTCCCAGCTTTGATGCACCTGTACTGACCTCGCCTTCTGGATGATAGCGGGGTGAACAGGCAGTGGCTCGGGTGGTTGATGTCCTTGATGATCTTTATGGCCTTCCTGTAACATCGGGTGGTGTAGGTGTCCTGGAGGGCAGGTAGTTTGCCCCAGGTGATGCGTTGTGCAGACCTCACTACCCTCTGGAGAGCCTTACGGTTGTGGGCGGAGCAGTTGCCGTACCAGGCGGTGATACAGCCCGCCAGGATGCTCTCGATTGTACATCTGTAGAAGTTTGTGAGTGCTTTTGGTGACAAGCCAAATTTCTTCAGCCTCCTGAGGTTGAAGAGGCACTGCTGCGCCTTCTTCACGATGCTATCTGTGTGAGTGGACCAATTCAGTTTGTCTGTGATGTGTATGCCGAGGAACTTAACTTGCTACCCTCTCCACTACTGTTACATCAATGTGGATAGGGGGGTGTTCCCTCTGCTGTTTCCTGAAGTCCACAATCATCTCCTTAGTTTTGTTGACGTTGAGTGTGAGGTTATTTTCCTGACACCACACTCCGAGGGCCCTTACCTCCTCCCTGTAGGCCGTCTCGTCGTTGTTGGTAATCAAGCCTACCACTGTTGTGTCGTCCGCAAACTTGATGATTGAGTTGGAGGCGTGTGTGGCCACGCAGTCGTGGGTGAACAGGGAGTACAGGAGAGGGCACAGAACGCACCCTTGTGGGGCCCCAGTGTTGAGGATCAGCGGGGTGGAGATGTTGTTGCCTACCCTCACCACCTGGGGGCGGCCCGTCAGGAAGTCCAGTACCCAGTTGCACAGGGCGGGGTCGAGACCCAGGGTCTCGAGCTTGATGACGAGCTTGGAGGGTACTATGGTGTTGAATGCCGAGCTGTAGTCGATGAACAGCATTCTCACATAGGTATTTCTCTTGTCCAGATGGGTTAGGGCAGTGTGCAGTGTGGTTGAGATTGCATCGTCTGTGGACCTATTTGGGCGGTAAGCAAATTGGAGTGGGTCTAGGGTGTCAGGTAGGGTGGAGGTGATATGGTCCTTGACTAGTCTCTCAAAGCACTTCATGATGACGGAAGTGAGTGCTACGGGGCGGTAGTCGTTTAGCTCAGTTACCTTAGCTTTCTTGGGAACAGGAACAATGGTGGCCCACTTGAAGCATGTGGGAACAGCAGACTGGTATAGGGATTGATTGAATATGTCCGTAAACACACCGGCCAGCTGGTCTGCGCATGCTCTGAGGGCGCGGCTGGGGATGCCGTCTGGGCCTGCAGCCTTGCGAGGGTTAACACGTTTAAATGTCTTTCTCACCTCGGCTGCAGTGAAGGAGAGACCGCATGTTTTCGTTGCAGGCCGTGTCAGTGGCACTGTATTGTCCTCAAAGCGGGCAAAAAAGTTATTTAGTCTGCCTGGGAGCAAGACATCCTGGTCCGTGACTGGGCTGGATTTCTTGTTGTAGTCCGTGATTGACTGTAGACCCTGCCACATGCCTCTTGTGTCTGAGCCGTTGAATTGAGATTCTACTTTGTCTCTGTACTGACGCTTAGCTTGTTTGATAGCCTTGCGGAGGGAATAGCTGCACTGTTTGTATTCGGTCATGTTACCAGTCACCTTGCCCTGATTAAAAGCAGTGGTTCGCGCTTTCAGTTTCACGCGAATCCTGCCATCAATCCACGGTTTCTGGTTAGGGAATCGTTTTAATCGTTGCTATGGGAATAACATCTTCAACGCACGTTCTAATGAACTCGCACACCGAATCAGCGTATTCGTCAATATTGTTATCTGACGCAATACGAAACATCTCCCAGTCCACGTGATGAAAGCAGTCTTGGAGTGTGGAGTCAGCTTGGTCAGACCAGCGTTGGACAGACCTTAGCGTGGGAGCTTCTTTTTTTAGTTTCTGTCTGTAGGCAGGGATCAACAAAATGGAGTCGTGGTCAGCTTTTCCGAAAGGAGGGCGGGGCAGGGCCTTATATGCGTTGCGGAAGTTAGAGTAACAATGATCCAAGGTTTTTCCACCCCTGGTTGCGCAATCGATATGCTGATAAAATTTAGGGAGTCTTGTTTTCAGATTAGCCTTGTTAAAATCCCCAGCTACAATGAATGCAGCCTCCGGATAAATGGATTCCAGTTTGCAAAGAGTCAAATAAAGTTTGTTCAGAGCCATTGATGTGTCTGCTTGGGGGGGGATATATACGGCTGTGATTATAATCGAAGAGAATTCTCTTGGTAGATAATGCGGTCTACATTTGATTGTGAGGAATTCTAAATCAGGTGAACAGAAGGATTTGAGTTCCTGTATGTTTCTTTCATCACACCATGTCTCATTAGCCATAAGGCATACGCCCCCGCCCCTCTTCTTACCAGAAAGATGTTTGTTTCTGTCGGCGCGATGCGTGGAGAAACCCGCTGGCTGCACCGCCTCCGATAGCGTCTCTCCAGTGAGCCATGTTTCCGTGAAGCAAAGAACGTTACAGTCTCTGATGTCCCTCTGGAATGCTACCCTTGCTCGGATTTCATCAACCTTGTTGTCAAGAGACTGGACATTGGCGAGAAGAATACTAGGGAGTGGTGCACGATGTGCCCGTCTCCGGAGTCTGACCAGAAGACCGCCTCGTTTCCCTCTTTTTCGGAGTCGTTTTTTTGGGTCGCCGCATAGGATCCATTCCGTTGTCCTGGTTGAAAGGCAGAACACAGGATCCGCGTCGCGAAAAACATATTCTTGGTCGTACTGATGGTGAGTTGACGCTGATCTTATATTCAGTAGTTAGTTTTTCTCGACTGTATGTAATGAAACCTAAGATGACCTTGGGTACTAATGTAAGAAATAACACGTAAAAAAACAAAACGCTGCATAGTTTTCTAGGAACGCGAAGCGAGGCGGCCATCTCTGTCGGCGCCGGAAGTAGAGGGTACCTTGTTGTCAAGAGACTGGAAATTGGCGAGTAGTGTACTCTGGAGCGGTGCGTGATGTGCCCGTCTACGGAGCCTAACTAGAACACCACTCTGTCTGCCCCTTCTGCGGCGCCATTGTTTTGGGTTGCCTGCTGGGATCCGATCCATTGTCCTGGGTGGTGGTCCAAACAGAGGATCTGCTAAGGGGAAGTTATATTCCTGGTCGTAATGTTGGTAAGTTGACATTGCTCTTATATCCAATAGTTCCTCCCTGCTGTATGTAATGACACTTAAGATTTCCTGGGGTAACAGTGTAAAAAATAATACATAAAAAACATACTGCGTAGTTTCCTAAGAACGCGAAGCGATGCCACCATCTCTGTCGTCACCATCACAGGTACCGCTGCCACCACTGCAGTCTCCCCCTTCTCTCTTCCAGCAATGATCTCAATATTTTCCACTGACTCTTAAGTGCCCGCAATGGTCCAACCCCGGGTACTGTCCCAATTCAGTGAACTTACTGTGTCTGTTCCAGTCTTCACCTCTGGCCTCCTGGCTACCTAGCAGCATTCCCCTTCTCAGGTCCCTCTGGCCCCATGCAGTGGCTCACCCCTTCTCTTTGCTAGTGACACCCTCAGGCCCCACTAGTCCAATGCCGCTGCTCTCATGGTGACACATCCTCCCCCTCTCCACCTCTGGTCCCACTGGCCTTATGACCGCCACCAATCCAGTGCCTCACCTTCTCAAGATTTCTAAGCCAGCTATATGTGCCTCTCTTTTCCAGCTGTTGCTCAGCCCCTGTTCCTCACAGCTGTGACCTAAACCCACTTCAGTGAGCCTACTGCCTTGAGCTCTAACCACTAGGCTACTGGGCGGCAAGTAGCTTAGCTGTTAGAGCGTTGGGCCAGTTACCAAATGGTTGCTGGATCGAATCCCCGAGCTGACAGAGTTCAGTGTGCCCCTGCCACCAATAGGCCATCATTGTAAATAAGAATTTGTTCTTAACTGACTGCCTAGTTAAATAAATCTTAATTTTCCCTGCTGGCCTCAGCCCTGCCTTCCGGCTCACCATTCCCTCTTGACGGCTGCCTCTGGCTCTTCCTCCACCAAACAGACTCCACTTCAATTTGCATCCTGTATCTTCCTTGCTTCGCCAGCAGATCCTACAAGGTCCCGCTAGCCTCTCTCTGCCAGTGACAACCTCTCCCTACCTCCAGTCACTCCGGCTCTGTCTTTGGCCTTCTTGCCGCTAGGCGTTGGAAGACTACCACTCCATCGCTATGGATCTGGCCATGGCGAAACAATCTGTCTTTCACTGCCTCCAGGCTCTTGCAGTGGAATATCTGCATGTACTGGGGCACTCTTGACAGCTGTAATGTAGCCTCTTTGCCTGCAGGGTGTCATCGCATCCCAGTTGTCCATCCCATCCTGTCTGCCCCAACACCAGTGGCCCCTGATTCACCCCCCCCCCCAACCTACTTTGTTTGCCTCCAACACCCATTTGACACTCCGGCAGTGGCTCACCCCCTCTCTCTCTGCCAGTGACTACCTCTCCACCTATGGTCCCGCTGGTTCTGTGACAGCCACTCGCACAGTATCTTACCTTCCATCCCTACCAGCAATGAACTGTCACATCCCAGCCAGCTCAGTCAGTTATCTGCCTCCTGCTGTATCAGTTCAACCCCTGGTCTTACCAGCTGAGACCCTCTCCTAGATCAGTGAAACAACTGCCTCGGTTCAAGTCTTCATCAGCTTGTCACATCCCAGCCTTTCCAAAGTCTTCCCCCGGCGCCAGCCCATCGACCTTTTACATCCTGTCTGGCTGCATCCAGATGAGACCAGATTACATCTCCATTGCAGTCTCTCCATGCTGAGATATATTTTGTTATTTTTTGGGGGGTGTTTTGCATTTTATTTCAAGTGAGACATCAGCATCCTTGACGAAGATCCCTTCACCATCAAACACAGTAAACTGATCAGTTTGGCAGAACCACCACTGTTCTGGTTACCATCTACCCTCAGCACTTACAAACCACTCACATACTTTCTACACCCCAGACAATCTCAACATTCCTCTCCATCTGATCCACTCTTCATCACCGTCTCTGGTTCCGTCTCCTCACAAATGTTTCCAATCCCATCTGAGACAAACTATCACTATATGGTTATCCTGCTGTTCTTCGGACAGTCCTTCAGCATCAGAGCTGCATCCATGCCAACTCGACACTGCATTTCAGACACCGTATAACTCAGTCTTCCAGTCCCATCATTTCACGGACCGTTCTACTTCTCACAACAAATCCTACCCAACCAGCCAAAAGAGGATGGTTTCCCCAGCTGAGCCTGGTTCCTGAAGGGTTTATTTACCTCAAGGGATTTTTTTTGGGGGGTGTACATTTGGGTCACTCCATCGGCACCTCTACTATACGCCTGTACTACCTCCAAATATATCACCAACCATTCAGCACCTGCAGTCCAGAACAGCTCTCTTCCTCCCCAGGGCCCGACTAACCTGAAGTTCTTTTGGGGATTGCCATCACCACAGCAACCTAACTACCATGGCATGACAATGATGTGAAGGACATGATAGTTCATGCTCAATATTGACCGCTTTGACTCTGATTCCATCCCAAACGGATCTATTGTCAGGTCAAATAGACTGAGTGCTCACATCCCAAAATATACATACTTCACTTGACCATTAGGCACAAGACACATGGTGGGTGTGGATATAAATGACTTGCGCATAATGAGAAGTATGTACATCCAAATGGGTCCAAGATAAAACTTAGGCAACAGTAAAAAAAAAAATGATTGCATTGGAATATCCACATGACCGTTAGGGGCAGTTAGTGGTCATAGGTAATATCTATTTGTAAAACAACCAGTGTACCTCTAATTTGATACCATGAGATGGGCACATAGTTATTTTGTACATGTGTTATTCTACTACTAAGTGGAGACATGGAAGGCAGGACAAATCAACATGACATATTCATGTAAGAAATGGTCTGACATCCAACTCTTGGTTCTGACCTGTAGGGGACATGGTCGACAAACAGTGAATCCAGTACAATTCTCTCCTCAGTAATAGATTATCAATATCTCCAACCCTCCTAGGAGTCTGAACATGTTCCATACCAATGTATCTCAGAGAGCTTGGTGTTGTGACGAGCCTCCATGAAATGTGCAGCCATAGTGTTTCTCTGGTCAAGGGTCCTGATATTACTCTTGCTAGCCTTGTTTTCAGAGCTCGTTTCAGTTTTCCTACATAGCATAGACCACAAATACACTTTGTTTGTGGAATATATAATGATGCCCTTCATCTTTAATGGCCTGACCTGTAGTAGGGTGATTGAACATTTGTGCATATGTTTGTAAATTTGTGCTGCGTACTTCGGCCACATCTGTAATTACCGTCCGGCACATTGTCTAGGCAGTTGCTACGTGGTACCGGTGGAAAGTCAGACCGCTCCACCATTTGACTGATGTTGGGGGCCGTTAGACTACCCACAGGGGTTCTTTAAACGTCTTTTCCAGTTGTGGTTCAGTGCTCAAGATGTGGCAGTTTTTTTAATGATATGGTGAAACTGTTTGCCAAGTGGGGAGTATTGAAGGAAGCATGGAATTTGTTGGTTTGGGAGTGAGGGTGTCATCTTGGGTCATATTTTTTGTAACGATCCCCTGCATCATTCCTATGGGTAACCCCGCTGTCCAAAAAGCTCATCCAGACATTTGGCTTGTTTGTCATTGTCACTTTGTGATCTACCAAACCTGAATATTGTATTGGCTGATGAAGATTCTTTTTCAGGGGTGTAGGGTAGAATTTGTCTCCACGTAACAGGGAATCCTCCCCACCCCCTGCTTTATCAAAATGTCAAGAGCTTGCTTCATGCGCATCGAAGGTGAATTTCAGATGTTCACTACTTTTGATAGATTGGAATTGATGCATTTCCTGTTCCCTGGAATAGGATTACTTCATCAATGAAGCATTTCCAGAGCATGATATGGCGCATGAATGGATTGAAAATCACCTTCTCAAACAACCCCACATACAGATTGGCATAATTCGGTGTCAAGTATGGATGTGTATTCCTGACGAAAGCACACTGTGAATACAAATAAGGGGAATTTTTGGTTATTGAAAGAAAACAAACATTTGTGCTAGGGGAAATAACAGAACGGAACAAAATTAGGCTACATTTCGCTGCCTTTGTGTGTCTGGCCATAAGACTTCATCCACATTACATGTGATGTTGTCTTGAGCTAGGCAGCATGGAAAGTATCGGCTGGGGTGCCGTATCCAGGCCTGGCATGACCCCTGATCGATGTCTCCATAATCCTCCTCCATTGCCTGTAGAAGGGGTATGCGTTGGTGGGGCTGGTGATCATGCACCTTCCAGCGCCATGCAGAGAAGAATTCTTCAATAGGATTCAAGAACAGTATGGGGGAGGTTGAGTGCGATGAAAAGTGGGTGACCTGTGAACCAATTGCGGACCACAGCAGCCCGGTGGAAACTTAACATTGTCCCAGATGATAACGTACCTCGGTTGCTCTGGCCCCTGGTCATTAGGGATTAGTCTGTTGTGGAGTCCAGAAATGTAAAAATTTGGGCAGTGTTGTATGGGCCTAGGATTGCATGACGGTGAAGGATGCCATTTTGGCTAATAGACGCACACATTGTTATGTTGCCAACATGTTTCATTAAATATATATTTCACCTTTATTTAACCAGGTAGGCTAGTTGAGAACAAGTTCTCATTTACAACTGCGACCTGGCCAAGATAAAGCAAAGCAGTGTGACACAAACAACAACATAGTTACAGATGGAATAAACAAGCGTACAGTTAACATTAACACAATAGGAAAAAAATAAAGTCTATATACAGTGTGTGCAAATGGCGTGAGGTAAGGCAATAAATAGGCCATAGAAGCTAAGTAATTACAATTTAGCAAATTAAAACCTCTTGGAACTCTATGGGCAGTATTTTCATTTTTAGAAAAAAAATGTTCCTGTTTTAAACGGGACATTTTGTCAGGAAAAGATGCTAGAATATGCATATAATTGACAGCTTTCGATAGAAAACACTCTAACGTTTCCAAAACTGTAAAGATATTGTCTGTGAGTATAACAGAACTGATGTTGCAAGCGAAAGCCTGAGAAAAATCCAATTCGGAAGTGCCCCAGGTTTTGAAAGCGCTGTGTTCCAATGACTCCCTATTTGGCTGTGAATGTACCATCAACGAGCTTATGCTTTCTACGTATTCCCCAAGGTGTCTACAGCATTGTGACGTAGTTTTACGCATTTCTGTTGAAGAATAGCCGTATGCGGGCACATTGCGTAAGTGGTCACATGGTGGCTCCGAGAGAGATTCTCGCGTAGAGTACAGAGGTAGCCACTACTCCAATCGGTCCTAGAGAAAAAGGAATTGTCCCGACGGATATATTATCGAATAGATATGAGAAAAACACCTTGATGATGGATTCTAAACAACGTTTGCCATGTTTCTGTCGATATTATGGAGCTAATATTTGGAATATTTTTCGGTGTTGTGGTGGCAGCAATTTCCGGGCGATTTCTCAGCCAAACGTGAAGAACAAACGGAGCTGTTTCACCTACAAAAATAATATTTTGGGAAAAAATGAACTTTGGCTTTCTACCTGGGAGTCTCGTGAGTGAAAACATCCGAAGTTCATCAAAGGTAAACGATTTAATTGGATTGCTTTTCTGATTTCCGTGACAAGGTTGTCTGCTGCTAGCAAGGCATAATGCTATGCTAGGCTATTATAAACTTACACAAATGCTTGTCTAGCGTTGGCTGTAAAGCATATTTTGAAAATCTGAGATGACAGGGTGATTAACAAAAGGCTAAACTGTGTCTCAATATATTTCACTTGTGATTTTCATGAATAGGAATATTTTCTATGGATATTTATGTCCGCTGCGTTATGCTAATTCGTTTCAGGTGATGATTACGCTCCCGCATGCGGGTTTGGGAGTCGCTAGAGGTTTTAACACTGGAATGAGAGATGAAGTGATGGTGATGTGCAAGTTAAAATACTGGTGTGCCAAAGAGCAGAAAAATAAATAAAAATAATCGTTGATATATACAGAAAAAAGAGTCGCCCCAAGATTTAAACCCTGTGGTACCACCATAGAGACTGCCAGAGTTCCAGACAACATGGCCTCTGATTTTACACACTGAACTCTGTCAGAGAAGTAGTTGGTGAACCAGGCGAGGCAGTCATTTGACAAACCAAGGCTGTTGAATGTGCGGATAAGAATACGGTGACTGACAGAGTCGAAAGCCTTGGCCAGGTCGATGAAGACGGCTACACTCTACTGTCTTTTATCGATGGCGGTTATGATATCGTTGAGTGCCTTGAGCGTGTGCCTGAAGTGCACCCGTGACCAGCTCGAAAACCGGATTGCACAGCGGAGAAGGTGCTGTGGGATTAGAAAAGTAATTTAAAAAAAATAATAATCTTACGGCGCCGACAGATGGCTGGATCCTCTGTTCGGTCCACCACACAGGACGATGGATCAGATCCCAGCAGGCGACTCAAAACAACTGCGCCGCAGATGGGGTGGTCTTCTAGTCAGGCTCTATAGACGGGCACATCGCCCACTGCTCCAGAGTATACTACTAGCCAATGTCCAGTCTCTTGACAACAAGGTAGACGAAATCCGAGCAAGGGTTGCCTTCCAGAGAGACATCAGAGATTGTAACATTCTCTGTTTCACGGAAACATGGCTCACTCGGGATACGTTATCAGAGTCGGTATAGCCACCTGTTTTTTTCACGCATCGCTTTGACAGAAACAAACATCTCTCTGGTAAGAAGGGCGTCAGTGTATGCCTTATGATTAACGAGTCGTGGTGTGATCAACATAGAGGAATTCCGGTTGTTTTGTTCTCCTGACCTAGAATTCCTTATCTAATGCCGACCGCATTATCTCAGAGAATTGTCTTCGATTTATAATCACAGTCGTGTACACCCCCCCCATATTCCATGCTTCAAGATTGCTTCGATCACGTGGACTGGGATATGGTCCAGATCGCATCGGACAACAACATTGATGTATACGCTGATTCGGTGAGCGAGTTTATTAGCAAGTGCATCGGTGATGTTGTACCCACAGTGACTATTAACCTTCCCCAACCAGAAACCGTGGGTTGATGGCAACATTCATGCAAAACTGAAAGTGTGAACCACTGCTTTTAATCAGGGCAAGGCGACCGGAAACATGACCGAAAACATAGTGTGGCTATTCCCTCCGCAAGGCAATCAAACAAGCTAAGTGTCAGTATAGAGACAAAGTAGAGTTGCAATTCAACGGCTCAGACACGAGAGGAATGTGGCAGGGTCTACAGTCGAGCACGGACTACAAAAGAAAACCAGCCCAGTCGCAGACCAAGATGTCTTGCTCCCAGACAGACTAAACTTCTTCGCTCGCTTTGTGGACAATACAGTGCCACTGACAGGCCCGCTACCAAAACCTGCGGAGACTCTCATTCACCGCTGCCAACATGAGTAAAACATTTAAACGTGTTAACCCTCGCAAGGCTGCCGGCCCAGACGACATCCCTAGCCGCTTCCTCAGAGCATGCGCAGATCAGCTGGCTGGTGTGTTTACGGACATATTCAATCAATCCCCATCCGTCTGCTGTTTCCACATGCTTCAAGAGGGCCACCATTGTTCCTGTTCCCAAGAAAGCCAAGGTAACTGAGCTAAACAACTATCGCCCCGTAGCACTCACTTTTGTCATCATGAAGTGCTTTGAGAGACTAGTCAAGGATCATATCACCTCCACCCTACCTGACACCCTAGACCCACTCCAATTTGCTTCCCGCCCCAATAGGTCCACAGACAGCGCAATCGCAATCACACTGCACACTGCCCTAACCCATCTGGACAAGAGGAATACCTATGTAAGAATGCTGTTCATCGACTACAGCTCAGCATTTAACAGCATAGTACCCTCAACTCTTCATTAAGCTTGAGGCCATCACTTACATCACTTACACTCTGCTGATCCTCAACACTGGGGCCCCACAAGGGTGCGATCTCAGCCTTCTCCTGTACTCCCTGTTAACTCATGACTGTGTGGCCATGCACACCTCCAACTCAATCATCAAGTTTGCAGATGACAGTCAATGAGCCATTGTAGGTCTCCCTGATGGCATTCCAATCGTTTAGGAATTTTTGGTAAAGCATGGCAACTGCAACTACCTTGGTTATTTGTGAAGACCATTTCATTTGGGCTAACTAGTAGTTCTTGAAATGTCAGTCCCATGTGAATTGACTACAGTTAGTGACGTCCAATCTGGTTCCTGCCAAAACGTTTTTAAGATCACAATCTCTAGTCTACCTTGTTTCACAAACTAGTGGATTTGTTGCAATCACTGTTTCACACTCCCAAACAAACTTAAAGGCTATTCTCATTGTCAAACATTTCAGGATGTCAATCAAGATTATGAATGACATATGTGTATATACAGTATGTGGATAGAAGGTGACCCATTTCAGGAATCTAGGCGTTCACAGGAGAGCTGTTTTAACTTGTTATTTTTTTGGACAAATTTTAGCAATGTTTTTTTTTTGCAGAAATGACTTCTGGAACATGTGAACTTTCATGTTCCTGAATAACAAACTTGTATGCCATCTGTAAATAGACAATGAAGAGTTCTTCACTCGATACCAAAAGGCCATTTTCTCAAAAGTGAGTTTACAACTTTCGAAGCAGAATTACTTTCCCATTGTTCCTCAAATGCAGTGTATCGTATACCGTTTTGTAGCTCTTGAGTCTCTACTTTCATCCAACGTATAAAAAAAACACAACTTCAAATGTTGCTACATAAGACCGTATCCAGGTGGTGAATCACATATATCAACTTTTAAGTTTACATTATATCCTTGCATTTCATTGTGGCTGGCAACGTGACATTGTTGCGCTGCTGCTCCGAATTTACTGTCTACATCAATATGACAGGCTACTAGCCAGTTAGCATGTAAATTGTTAAACAAGAGCATCTTTACTTGTAAAATATTTTAACTCTTGAATAATACAACCAATACAACCCGTTTGACTATTAAAGGTACCTTGGAACAAACTAGGCTTCATTTGATCAATAACATGGAAGTCATTATGAGGTAAACACAAAATTGCGACTGAAAACATTGAGAATTCCTGAGTTGATCAACTTCTTGCTGCACACTTCTTGCCGTGATTCAGAGCGGGCGGGGGAAAACACCCTTAAAGCTACACTGACATATCAGCATGTAACAGGCTGTTACTGCAATTTCAGGTGAAAAAAATCACAAAAATATGTCTATACTTCTCAGCTGTTTCAAAAACATTGTTCTGCTGTTAGTAGTTTTACTGTATGAATGTTGGGTTCAATGCGACAATTCTGTTTACACTGCTCCGCTCAGAGGGGCAGCTGTCGAGTGAGTGTCATGTGCGACCTCCAGAGGTTGTGTTCGAGATGAGAAATAAGCAAGTTTACATTACAGTAATGTCTCTCGAATCTCTTGATTTTCATCAATGAGAATAGACCGTTAATTGAACTTTGCATATGAGCGGAATTCTGCTTGGTGTGCTGTGACTATGGTTGGCAAATTCCAGAAACTTTCAATAAATTCCTTGGTTTTCCAGATATCCTGGTTGGAGGATTCCGGATTTCCTGGATTTTGGGAAAACCGCGGGAATTTATTGAAACTTCCCGGGAATATTGCAACCCTAGCTGTGACCATTCAGTATATTCTTTAATTGGTAGATTTGTTCTTATTGTTGTTCTGTCTGATTAAACACATTATTTTGTAGACATGGTGTGTGCTTGACAATACAGTAAAACACCCTCCCTTGGCCACCCAGCCAATGTGCCAGGTCCACCCTCCCAGGGCCTCTCTTACTGTTGTGGGTTTGGAGAGCAGAAGCGAGAGGGAGTGCCATGAGGCTGTGCGGGATGATTTACCCCCCTCTGGGATTAACTGACAAGTTCATTCATTTAATTACTTGTCACTGTCTGCAGTCTGCAAAATGGACTTAATTCACCATCCCCCTCTTGTCAGTGTAGTGTATGATTTTGGATTTGATGCACAGTGAACCAAACACTGACTGTTAACTAAGTCGTGGAAAATGTTGTCATGTCACAGTAAGTACAACATGTCTTCATCTTTGCACTCCGTTTGTGGAGACGCTGGTCTTTTCGATTCTAGTGTTGCTCCCTGCTTGTATAACAGTGCCAACATTCTTTTCAACTTGTATGATGAGTGGAAAGTATTTTTTTATACAGTGCCTTGCGAAAGTATTCAGCCCCCTTGAACTTTGCGACCTTTTGCCACACTTCAGGCTTCAAACATAAAGATAGAAAACTGTATTTTTTTGTGAAGAATCAACAACAAGTGGGACACAATCATGAAGTAGAACGACATTTATTGGATATTTCAAACTTTTTTAACAAATCAAAAACTGAAAAATTGGGTGTGAAATTATTCAGCCCCCTTAAATTAATACTTTGTAGCGCCACCTTTTTGCTGCGATTACAGCTGTAAGTCGCTTGGGGTATGTCTATCAGTTTTGCACATCGAGAGACTGACATTTTTTCCCATTCCTCCTTGCAAAACAGCTCGAGCTCAGTGAGGTTGGATGGAGAGCATTTGTGAACAGCAGTTTTCAGTTCTTTCCACAGATTCTCGATTGGATTCAGGTCTGGACTTTGACTTGGCCATTCTAACACCTGGATATGTTTATTTTTGAACCATTCCATTGTAGATTTTGCTTTATGTTTTGGATCATTGTCTTGTTGGAAGACAAATCTCCGTCCCAGTCTCAGGTCTTTTGCAGTCTCCATCAGGTTTTCTTCCAGAATGGTCCTGTATTTGGCTCCATCCATCTTCCCATCAATTTTAACCATCTTCCCTGTCCCTGCTGAAGAAAAGCAGGCCCAAACCATGATGCTGCCACCACCATGTTTGACAGTGGGGATGTTGTGTTCAGGGTGATGAGCTGTGTTGCTTTTACGCCAAACATAACGTTTTGCATTGTTGCCAAAAAGTTCAATTTTGGTTTCATCTGACCAGAGCACCTTCTTCCACATGTTTGGTGTGTCTCCCAGGTGGCTTGTGGCAAACTTTAAACGACACTTTTTATGGATATCTTTAAGAAATGACTTTCTTCTTGCCACTCTTCCATAAAGGCCAGATTTGTGCAATATACGACTGATTGTTGTCCTATGGACAGAGTCTCCCACCTCAGCTGTAGATCTCTGCAGTTCATCCAGAGTGATCATGGGCCTCTTGGCTGCTTCTCTGATCAGTCTTCTCCTTGTATGAGCTGAAAGTTTAGAGGGACGGCCAGGTCTTGGTAGATTTGCAGGGGTCTGATACTCCTTCCATTTCAATATTATCGCTTGTACAGTGCTCCTTGGGATGTTTAAAGCTTGGGAAATCTTTTTGTATCCAAATCCGGCTTTAAACTTCTTCACAACAGTATCTCGGACCTGCCTGGTGTGTTCCTTGATCTTCACGATGCTCTCTGCGCTTTTAACGGACCTCTGAGACTATCACAGTGCAGGTGCATTTATACAGAGACTTGATTACACACAGGTGGATTGTATTTATCATCATTAGTCATTTAGGTCAACATTGGATCATTCAGAGATCCTCACTGAACTTCTGGAGAGAGTTTGCTGCACTGAAAGTAAAGGGGCTGAATAATTTTGCACGCCCAATTTTTCAGTTTTTGATTTGTTAAAAAAGTTTGAAATATCCAATAAATGTCATTCCACTTCATGATTGTGTCCCACTTGTTGTTGATTCTTCACAAACAAATACAGTTTTCTATCTTTATGTTTGAAGCCTGAAATGTGGCAAAAGGTCGCAAAGTTCAAGGGGGCCGAATACTTTCGCAAGGCACTGTATATTTCATTATGATGATTTATACTAGTATGCTATAGTTCCTGAATGCAACATGAAAACTAAAATGTCATTTTGAAAAGTTTAGTTTTACCATGAATTGCTAAACTAGTACTAATTTATTAACCATCACACCTCCTGACTCCATGGTCCTGTATGGCTCAGTTGGTAGAGAATGGCACTTGCAACACCAGGGTTGTGGGCTTGATTCCCACAGGGGACTAAATTATACCTTATCACTATTGTTAGTTGCTCTGGGTAAGCGCTAAATGACTTTCAAAAAAGTGTGAATTTATCTTTGCCTCTGGCAATGGAAACGTTTTGTTGTTGCAAATCTTGCAAGTAGATAGCATGTTTTCCATACAGTAGGTCTCTAGGATTATGACTTGATCTCCTCTCTATCCCTACGTACAGTCACTGTACCTCAACAATGCACTTATTGATGAAGCCAGTGACTGATGTGGTGTATGCCTTAATGCCATCGGAAGAATCCCAGAACATATTCCAGTATGTGCTAGCAAAACAGTCCTCTAGCTTAGCATCTGCTTCATCTGACCACTTCTTTATTGACCAAGTCACTGGTGTGCCAAGCTTCTAGCGTCAAACCCAAAAAGACTTGAGGCTGTAATCGCTGCCAAATGTGCTTCAACAGAGTACTGCGTAAATGGTCTGAATACATGTTAATGTGATATTTTAGTTTTAAATTTTATACATTTGCAAACATTTCTAAACCTGTTTTGGCTTTGTCATTATGGGGTATTGTGTGTATATTGATGAGGAAAAAAACAATTTGATCAATTTTAGAACCCTTTCAACCCTTTCTGTTGCCATTTCTGAATTATCGCTACTACTAATAAATAATCATATTTCTAGCTAAGAATATAATAAACAATTAAATAATGGACAAAAGATTACCAGCATAGTTTTAAAATTGTATTGTTATATGCATACAGTTCGGAAATATGCACTGGTGGCCCGGGAGGCATCTGTTTGAATGATGACCCAGGTCAATCTTGGTACCAACTGATTTCTTTATGGAACAGTGCGGAGTGTGTTGTTGCCTGGCTGGTTCCTGAGAAGAGGAGATTAACTAATGCTTATCTGCCAAAATGAACACAAAATGCTATGCAGCCATATTGTTACGTACGCCTCTTGGAGGAGGGAACCCAATAGCCAGCTACATCATCTCCCCGTGGAGTGAAAAAGTATGTGATCGTAGGTGCGGGAAGGATGACAGAGGCAGAGAGAAATACTGTTTACATGGAATTATTATTCCTTAACACGGCAATGTGGTGAAAAGGGGCTGAAAAATAAAGTAAAAGTTAGTCCCCTCTCCTACATTACCTGCCTTCCCACTACTGACCTAACTTTAAGCACCACCTGGTGCGCTAACCAAAATACAGGGGGTGGTCCGCCCAGGTCTTACCTAGTGTGCAGAGACATTCAATACTATGGGTTATGTATGCCCGCAGGCCTCTTGCCTAAACACTCCCAAGGTGCGTTCCATTCCCCCCCTGAGAACAAATGAAACGTGAACAATTTCAATTAACCAAAAACAGTAAGTCCTATTGGCATACACATATCTCTGAAGGAGCGGCTACAAAATAATATCAGCAAAACTTTCACTGACCAACAACAACACAGAACATAAAAATAAGCTTTTTCTCCCTGACTAAGGAACACAGGCTTTTATCAAGCTGGAGAAGAAGTTGGTAATGAAGACACAGCTGTATCCCCTAACGAGAGGGAGGGGTCAGAGCTCCAATCAGTGATGGGGCCGACCAATCAGCTGCTTAGAATCCAGGAAGCCATTTCCTGAATTACACGCATACAAACCCACAATAACACATAAACTGGGGAACATAACAGATATACTGTAATTATTATTATGTACAGTAGCTAGAAAGAACAACTTACATGCAGTTGTCAGCAGCAGCAGCACAAGAGCCTCTGATAGCTGGGTTACTGTAGGACTGAGAAAAACAGTCTTAAAAGTCATGTAATGATTAACTAGGCTATTGAATCACCAATACGTATTACAGTATACATAATTTATGATAAATCATTGAGATACATGGCTACCTCTGTCAGCCCACTGCCCATCACATGCATTCAACAGAGGTCAGCAACAGTCTTCTAATAGCGTCATGAAACGTAGTCCCCTCATCTGACTCCACAATGAAATACTGAAATAAAAGGAACAATTAGCTGTCAATGTCAGGCTGTGTCTAGTTCTATTTGGCATATTCCAAATGGGCTCCCGAGTGGTGCAGCGGCCTACGGCACTGCATCTCAGTACTTGAGGCATCAATAAAGCTGTGAATGGGAGTCCCATAGGGCGGTGCACAATTGGCCCAGCGTCGTCCGGGTTTGGCCTGAGTAGGCAGACATTGTAAATAACAATTTGTTATTAACTGACTTGCCAAGGTAAATAATAATCATTTGTATTTGTAAGAGCTAGCTAGCTTGTAAAGTGGCTAATTTAAAGCAGGCAGGAAAAAGCTAGGCTAGCTAGCTTAATATCGATTTCCAAATTATAATAACTTTATTTATCCAGCTTATAGTTTATCATATGACTTTGGCTTCTTATTTTAATTAAATAATCAACTTGCATACCTTTTATGCAGAGGTGGTGTTGTAGAAAAGACAGGAGTGATGGAGGTGGTGTAGTGACAGACAGGAGTGATGGAGGTGTTGTTGTAGTAACAGACAGGAGTGATGAGGTGTTGTTGTAGTAACAGACATGAGTCCTTAGCTAAGTGATGAGCTTTGAGGGCACTATGGTGTTGAACGTTGAGCTGGAGTCAATGAATAGCATTCTCCTATAGGTGGTATTTTTGCCCAGGTGGGAAATGGAAAGGGCAATGTGGAGTGCAATAGAGATTGCATCATCTGTGTATCTGTTGGGGCGGTATGCAAATTGGAGTGGATCTAGGGTATCTGGGATAATGTGTTGATGTGTGTCATGACCTGCCTTTTGAAGCACTTCATGGCTACAGACGTGAGTGCTACGGATCGGTAGTCATTTAGGCAGGTTACCTTCTTGTTCTTGAGCACATGGACTATTGTGTTCTGCTTGAAACGTGGGTATTACAGACTCAGTGAGGGACAGGTTGAAAATGTCAGTGTAGACACTTGCCAGTTTGTCAGCGCATGCTTGGAGTACACGTCCTGGTAATCCATCTGGCCCTGCAGCCTTGTGAATGTTGACCTGTTTAAAGGTCTTACTCACATCGGCTAAGGAGAGCGTGATCACACCGTCATCTGGAACAGCTGATGCTCTCATGCATGCTTCAGTGCTACTTGCCTCGAAGCGAGCATAGAAGTAATTTAGCTTGTCAGGTAGGCTCGTGTCACTGGGCAGCTCGCGGCTGTGCTTCCCTTTGTAGTCTGTACTGGTTTTCAAGCCGTGCCACGTCCGACGAGGATCGAAGCCTGTGTATTACGATTCAATCTTAGTCCTGTATTGATGCTTTGCTTGTTTGATGGTTCATTGGCGGGCATAGCAGGATTTTTAAGAGTCTGGGTTAGAGTTCTGCTCCTTGAAAACGGCAGCTCTAACCTTTAGCTCAGTGCGGATGTTGCCTATAATCCATGGCTTCTGGTTGGGATAGGCAACAAGAACCTCTGCAAATGGCCTCCCGAGTGGCGAAGCGGTCTAAGGCACAGCATCTCAGTGTTACGGCATCACTATAGCCCGGGGAATCCCGTAGGGCAGTGCACAAATGGCCCAGTGTCATCCAGGTTAAGGGAGGGTTAGGACGGAAAGAGGGGGGGGGGCTTTGGGCCGGCCGCCTGCAAGCTGACTTCAGTCATCAGTTGAACAGTGTTTCCTCCATCACATTGGTGCAGCCGGCTTCTGGGTTAAACAGACCGCTGTCCTACAAGAGAGGATGAAACTATTAGCATTGGAGAAAATTGAGCGTCAGATTGAGGAGGAACGACGGGCTGACGAACGATGTCACCAATTGGATGTGCAGGCCCGTAAAGCTCTACAGGAACGGGAATTCATTGCCAAGGACCTGGCACAGCAGCAACGGCACCATCAAGCCAGAAGGGAATTGGAGGAGGCACGGACGGTCTCATCCTTCCTGGAGAGGAACGAACAGGGAGTTGATGTGACCACCCCTCCACATGGACCTGACCCGTCTGCCTTTCTTTCCCAATCTGCCCCCCTGGTACAGCATGGCAAACAGTCCCCGGAGGCTCCGGGGTCAACAGCCAACACGGAGCACGGGAGACAGGCCGCTCCGCCAACGCCCTCTATGCCAGTGACACAAGTTAGCATTCCTCAATCTGGACAAAGCATCACTCCTTCGCCTTTCCGCCAATTACCAACCAAGGCAAATCGTTCCTTTCGTCCAGGGCCAGGCCTCAAACAACAGGTAGGAGGGCTCTCGCCCAATTCTGGCTGCCACAAATGGAGGGTCTGGGACAGTAGGGGATCGGCCCAATGAGGCCACAGTGGGCTCATCAGAAGTCCCGGGTTTATCCTTCACGCAACCAGAAGAGGGAGCCAACATTATGAAACTTCTAGTAGCCTAAGCCTATGGAATTCCCAGACCCAAACTGCCATACTTTGAAAACGGAAAGGAGAGTGAATTTGTCCTATTGGAAATGGCATTGGAGAGCCTACTGGGTATTCACAGTCATCTGTCAGAACACTACAAATACCAAGTACTAATGGACCATTTGCGGTTTCCCAGTGCCTACAGGCTGGCCCAATCCTTTATGCACCCTGCAACACCATACACTGCAGCTCTCCAGGCCCTGAAGGCGAGATATGGTGAGCCACATCAGCTAGTCCAGAATGAACTAAACAACATCCTGAACACGTCTCCAAATAAAATGGGAGACCATGCTGCCTTCCAAGAATTCTCCCTGGCTGTCCAATCCCTGACCTCGATGCTCCAATCCATTGAAGGAGAAGACGGGAACGAGCTGAAATGTGCCTCCCACCTGGACAGGCTTCTTAGCAAACACTCCTGTCTGTTACTACAACACCACGTCTGTCACTCCTCTCTGTTACTACACCACCACGTCTGTTACTACAACAACACCTCCGTCACTCCTGTCTGTTACTACAACACCTCCATCACTCCTGTCTGTTACTACAACACCTCCGTCACTCCTGTCTGTTACTACAACACCTCCGTCACTCCTGTCTTACTACAACAACACCTCGAACACTCCTGTTTGTTACTACAACAACACCTCCATCACTCCTGTCTGTTACTACAACAACACCTCCGTCACATCTGTCTGTTTCTACAACAACACCTTTGTCAGTCCTGTCTGTTACTACAACAACTACTCCGTCACTCCTGTCTGTTACTACAGAAACACCTCCGTCACTCCTGTCTGTTACTACAGAAACACCTCCGTCACTCCTGTCTGTTACTACAGAAACACCTCCGTCACTCCTGTCTGTTACTACAACAACACCTCCGTCACATCTGTCTGTTACTACAACAACACATCCATCACTCCTGTATGTTACTACAACACCTCTGTCACTCCTGTCTGTTACTACAATACTTCTGTCACTCCTGTCTGTTACTACAACACCTCCGTCACTCCTGTCTGTTACTACAACAACACCTCCGTCACATCTGTCTGTTACTACAACAACACATCCATCACTCCTGTCTGTTACTACAACACCTCTGTCACTCCTGTCTGTTACTACAACACCTCCGTCACTCCTGTCTGTTACTACTACAACACCTCTGTCACTCCAACAACACCTCTGTCACTCCTGTCTGTTACTACAACACCCCTGTCACTCCAACAACACCTCTGTCACTCCTGTCTGTTACTACAACACCCCTGTCACTCCAACAACACCTCCGTCACTCTTGTCTGTTACTACAACAACACCTCCATCACTCCTGTCTGTTACTACAACAACACCTCCGTCACATCTGTCTGTTACTACAACAACACCTCTGTCACATCTGTCTGTTACTACAACAACACATCCATCACTCCTGTCTGTTACTACAACACCTCTGTCACTCCTGTCTGTTACTACAATACTTCTGTCACTCCTGTCTGTTACTACAACACCTCCGTCACTCCTGTCTGTTACTACTACAACACCCCTGTCACTCCAACAACACCTCCGTCACTCCTGTCTGTTACTACAACAACACCTCCATCACTCCTGTCTGTTACTACAACACCTCCGTCACTCCTGTCTGTCACTCCAACAACACCCCTGTCACTCCAACAACACCTCCGTCACTCCTGTCTGTTACTACAACACCTCCGTCACTCCTGTCTGTTACTACAACAACACCTCCGTCACTCCTGTCTGTTACTACAACAACACCTCCGTCACTCCTGTCTGTTACTACAACAACAACTCCGTCACTCTTGTCTGTTACTACAACACCTCCGTCACTCCTGTCTGTTACTACTACAACACCTCCGTCACTCCTGTCTGTTACTACTACAACACCTCCGTCACTCCTGTCTGTTACTACAACAACACCTCCGTCACTCCTGTCTGTTACTACAACACCTCCGTCACTCCTGTCTGTTACTACAACACCTCCGTCACTCCTGTCTGTTACTACAACAACACCTCCGTCACTCCTGTCTGTTACTACAACACCTCCGTCACTCCTGTCTGTTACTACAACACCCCCGTCACTCCTGTCTGTTACTACAACACCTCCGTCACTCCTGTCTGTTACTACAACAACACCTCCGTCACTCCTGTCTGTTACTACTACAACACCTCATCACTCCTGTCTGTTACTACAACAACACCTCCGTCACTCCTGTCTGTTACTACAACAACACCTCTGTCACTCCTGTCTGTTACTACAACAACACCTCTGTCACTCCTGTCTGTTACTACAACAACACCTCCGTCACTCCTGTCTGTTACTACAACAACACCTCATCACTCCTGTCTGTTGCTACAACAACACCTCCTGCTCACTCTGTCAACAACACCTCATCACTCCTGTCTGTTACTACAACAACACCTCTGTCATTCCTGTCTGTTACTACAACAACACCCCTGTCACTCCAACAACACCTCCGTCACTCCTGTCTGTTACTACAACAACACCTCATCACTCCTGTCTGTTGCTACAACAACACCTCCATCGCTCCTGTCTGTCACTCCAACACCTCCGTCACTCCTGTTTGTTACTACAACACCTCATCACTCCTGTCTGTTACTACAACAACACCTCCATCGCTCCTGTCTGTCACTCCAACAACACCTCCGTCACTCCTGTCTGTTACTACAACAACACCTCATCACTCCTGTCTGTTACTACAACAACACCTCCATCACTCCTGTCTGTTACTACAACAACACCCCTGTCACTCCTGTCTGTCACTCCAACAACACCCCTGTCACTCCAACAACACCTCGTTGTCATGTCGTTCCTGTCTGTTACTACAACACCCCTGGGACACTCCTGTCTGATCAGTAACAACACCCCTGTCAGTTCCAACAACACCTCCAGTCACTCCTGTCTGTTACTACAACAACACCTCCGTCAGGCTCCTGTCTGTTACTACAACACCTCCGTCACTCCTGTCTGTTACTACAGAAACACCTCCGTCACTCCTCACCGAGGAGACAAACTACCTGCCCTCCAGGACAAACCAAGTCTGTTACTACAACAACACCTCATCACTCCTGTCTGTTACTACAACAACACCTCCATCACTCTTGTCTGTTACTACAACAACACCTAAAGATCATCAACAACACCTCCGTCACTCCTGTCTGTCACTACAACAACACCCCTGCATCAGCTGGGACCGAGAGACTGTCAGCTTCTATCTCAAGGCCATCACCCCTGTTAAACAGCCAACAACACCTCCATCACTCCTGTCTGTTACTACAACAACACCTCATCATCCTGTCTGTTACTACACAACACTTTAAACAATGCTCCTGTCTGTTACTACCAGAAACACCTCATCTCATATGCATACTGTCTGTTACTATATCACACCTCCATCACTCCTGTCTGTTACTACAACTTTAACTATGCCCTCCATCTTATCTCCTGTCTGTTACTACATATCATCTACTGTATCCTGCCTATGCTGCCTGTCTGTTACTACATGTACATATTCTTTACCTCCTTCACTCCTGTCTGTCATTCCAACAACACCTCCATCACTCCTGTCTGTTACTACAACAACACCTCCGTAACACTCCTGACAAATAAATTGATCTGTTACTACAACACCTCTGTCACTCCAACAACACCTCTGTCACTCCTGTCTGTTACTACAACACCCCTGTCACTCCTGTCTGTCACTCCAACAACACCCCTGTCACTCCAACAACACCTCTGTCACTCCTGTCTGTTACTACAACAACACCCCTGTCACTCCTGTCTGTCACTCCAACAACACCCCTGTCACTCCAACAACACCTCCGTCACTCCTGTCTGTTACTACAACAACACCCCTGTCACTCCTGTCTGTCACTCCAACAACACCCCTGTCACTCCTGTCTGTCACCTCCACTCCAACAACACCTCATCACTCCTGTCTGTTACTACAACAACACCTCCATCACTCCTGTCTGTTACTACAACAACACCTCGTCACTCCTGTCTGTTACTACAACAACACCTCATCACTCCTGTCTGTTACTACAACAACACCTCCATCACTCTTGTCTGTTACTACAACAACACCTCCGTCACTCCAACAACACCTCCGTCACTCCTGTCTGTTACTACAACAACACCCCTGTCACTCCTGTCTGTCACTCCAACAACACCCCTGTCACTCCAACAACACCTCCGTCACTCCTGTCTGTTACTACAACAACACCTCATCACTCCTGTCTGTTACTACAACAACACCTCCGTCACTCCTGTCTGTTACTACAACAACACCTCCGTCACTCCTGTCTGTCACTCCAACAACACCTCCATCACTCCTGTCTGTTACTACAACAACACCTCCGTCACTCCTGTCTGTTACTACAACACCTCTGTCACTCCAACAACACCTCTGTCACTCCTGTTTGTCACTCCAACAACACCTCCGTCACTCCTGTCTGTTACTACAACAACACCCCTGTCACTCCTGTCTGTCACTCCAACAACACCCCTGTCACTCCAACAACACCTCCGTCACTCCTGTCTGTTACTACAACAACACCCCTGTCACTCCTGTCTGTCACTCCAACAACACCCCTGTCACTCCAACAACACCTCCGTCACTCCTGTCTGTTACTACAACAACACGTCTGTCACTCCAACAACACCCCTGTCACTCCAACAACACCTCCGTCACTCCTGTCTGTTACTACAACAACACCTCATCACTCCTGTCTGTTACTACAACAACACCTCCGTCACTCCTGTCTGTTACTACAGAAACACCTCCGTCACTCCTGTCTGTTACTACAACAACACCTCATCACTCCTGTCTGTTACTACAACAACACCTCCATCACTCTTGTCTGTTACTACAACAACACCTCCGTCACTCCAACAACACCTCCGTCACTCCTGTCTGTTACTACAGCAACACCCCTGTCACTCCTGTCTGTCACTCCAACACCCCTCAACATCACTCCTGTTTGTTACTACAACAACACCTCATCACTCCTGTCTGTTACTACAACACCTCCATCACTCCTGTCTGTTACTACAACAACACCTCCGTCACTCCTGTCTGTTACTACAACACCTCTGTCACTCCAACAACACCTCTGTCACTCCTGTTTGTCACTCCAACAACACCTCCGTCACTCCTGTCTGTTACTACAACACCTCATCACTCCTGTCTGTTACTACAACAACACCTCCGTCACTCCTGTCTGTTACTACAACAACACCTCCGTCACTCCTGTCTGTCACTCCAACAACACCTCCACACTCCTGTCTGTTACTACAACAACACCTCCGTCACTCCTGTCTGTTACTACAACACCTCTGTCAGTCCTGTTTGTTACTACAACAACACCTCTGTCAGTCCTGTCTGTTACTACAGAAACACCTCCATCACTCCTGTCTGTTACTACAACAACACCTCCGTCACTCCTGTCTGTTACTACAACACCTCTGTCAGTCCTGTTTGTTACTACAACAACACCTCTGTCAGTCCTGTCTGTTACTACAGAAACACCTCCATCACTCCTGTCTGTCACTCCAACAACACCTCCGTCACTCCTGTCTGTTACTACAACAACACCTCCATCACTCCTGTCTGTTACTACGGAAACACCTCCGTCACTCCTGTCTGTTACTACAACACCTCCATCACTCATGTCTGTTACTACAACAACACCCCTGTCACTCCAACAACACCCCCGTCACTCCTGTCTGTTACTACAACAACACCTCCATCACTCCTGTCTGTTACTACAACAGCATTAGTTCTCCGTAACGTTCTTGTTTGATCTGTTTGTCAGGACTGAGGGTTGTTTCATCTCTTCATGATTCGTTAGTTTGTTGTTAGATATACAATAACTAAACTCACCCCCTTAAAGCAGACAGACAAACAACCGTCAAAGTAACATCTGTTTTTGTTGTTATTTAATTGATCTGATAAATGCAAATGATAACAGCAATGTAAAATATTTAAACGAGTAACACTGGTTGGATATAATTATTGGCATGGTACAGAACACAAGTCCCTGAGCTGTTACTGTACATACAACTGAGAAGCAATTCAGTGATCAAGAACATAGCATCTTGTCCAGCAGTCTGCCAAGCTAAACTGTATGAATAATAGAGAACAGGTGTCTATTCGGTCTTACCATTCATCTGGAACAGCTGTCTATTCGGTCTTACCATTCATCTGGAACAGCTGTCTATTCGGTCTTACCATTCATCTGGTACAGCTGTCTATTCGGTCTTACCATTCATCTGGAACAGCTGTCTATTCGGTCTTACCATTCATCTGGAACAGCTGTCTATTCGGTCTTAGCATTCATCTGGAACAGCTGTCTATTCGGTCTTAGCATTCATCTGGAACAGCTGTCTATTCTAGAGGTCGACCGATTAATCGGAATGGCCGCTTAATTAGGGCCGATTTTAAGTTTTCATAACAATTGTTTTTTAAAATGTTTTTTAAATTATTATTACAAAAGATCTTACCTTGCAGTACCTGGCCCAGTAAATGTGAATTGAATGTAGTAGAATATAACACAATAGATCTGGTTTAGATAATACAATGAAAAAAAACATACGTTTTTTATTTTTATTGTTGTATCATCTTTAAAATGAACAAGATAAAACAAACATTCAGATAGGATGATGGGGATGATTTCAGTGAAAAACACAAGGGCAACAGTACTTGCGCAAAGGTTTCAGAATGATAACTTCCAAAATGAGTGTGCCACATGACATTTATCATGAAGTCACCCAGGTGTCCCACATATGTAGCCCAAATGTACCCAAGTGGCCAAATTGGTGAAGGTATACATTTTGAAACAAATAACTATATACAAAATGCCAAAATGGTATTCTAACACACCACCCAAAAAGGGAGAAAAAAATGTGGGAAAAAAAAATATGAAGAAAAAAATATGTACATTTACAAAATAACATGGGTAACTATTTACACACTTCAAATCAAATGTATTTATATAGCCCTTCGTACATCACCTAATATCTCAGTGCTGTACAGAAACCCAGCCTAAAACCCCAAACAGCAAGCAATGCAGGTGTAGAAGCACGGTGGCTAGGAAAAAACCCCAAGAAAGCCCAAAACCTAGGAAGAAACCTAGAGAGGAACCAGGCTATGAGGGGTGGCCAGTCCTCTTCTCGCTGTGCCGGGTGGAGATTATAACAGAACATGGCCGAGATTTTCAAACATTCATAGATGACCAGCAGGGTCAAATAATAATAATCACAGTAGTTGTAGAGGATGCAACTGGACAGCACCTCAAGAGTAAATATGCAGAGTTTAGGGTTCAGGCAGAACAGTTGAAACTGGAATAGCAGCAAGGCCAGGTGGACTGGGGACAGCAAGGAGTCATGAGACTCCCGGACAGGGCCAAACAGGAAGGATATAACCCCACCCACTTTGCCAAAGCTCTACACAATATTGTGCTGCTGATGCCAGGTGCCATAGCAGTCTCTTTCTGCTGTAAAGTGAGTATTAACAGATATATATATATATATATGTATATGAGTACAGGGAACATAAGGTTGAATATATTATTATTGACCTGCTAGATCTACTGTCTCTTTTATATTATGACATTTCAGCTAGATCTACTGTCTTTATTATATTACAACAGACCAGCTGTATCTACTGTCTCCATTTCACTTTGGTCATTGTTGTGGGCCTGCTCTCCCCTCAACAGCCTCAAATAGGCTATTTCATGTGGGTTGGGGTGGGGCGGCAGACACACGCATCTCACATTTCATTGCATTACATTTTTATATATTGCTTCTAAAATTAAAATAAATCACAAATATTTTATATTATTAATTTCAAACAAGGGCATTAGCATGAGACGAACTTACCAGTCCAAAACATGTCCTCTCCGTTCAAAAAATATTTATCCACTTGGGAATAGCTAAATGAATCGTCCTGCAACAATCTGGCTCACTTTTCCGATCATTTTCTTCTAAAATTGTGTGTACACCTGTATATCTAGACTTCGATTTAGCTTTCCCTGACTTAGTCGCCATACTGATTGATATATATATATAAACAGCTGAATTTACCAAAACAACGCTGTGCGTAATATGCGTAGCTCCTTCCGGTATAAAACTTCAATAGCGAATGACTCTCTTTGCGACGGAGTTTACTACATGGGTTGGTCTTCCAACACATAACCATTGCATATTGCCGTTTACCTCAGCTCATTGGCTATCTACCCAGCTAGATTTCAAGATGATCAGTGGTAATTGGATTCAAATACAGTCAATCAATGAAACAGTGGTCATATCATTGGTGCACAGTGATGTCATTACTTGTTGTCTTCAAATCGGTTTCTTTCAGTCAATACGTCCCGCAAAATGGCCCATCAGGTTTGGTTATGTTACAAACAAACCAGTTGATTGCAATGAAACCAAACATGACTGGAAAAGTCACGTTCTGTGTGGGTATTTACCCTCGAATGTGTCGTCGAAAATGGAATGAGACGGAATTCACGACACAAGCGGTTCACAAAATGTTTCGTGTTAGGCTATAAAAACGGATTTGATCAAACAAAAGATCATTCATTGTGTAACAACGAGTATTTGAATTGCAAACAGATGAAGATCGTCGAAGGTAAACAATTTATTTTAACGCAGTTTGTGATTTTTGTTAGCCTGTGCTGGTTGAAATAGTTTTTTTTATGGGGCTCTATCCTCAGATAATCGTATCGTATTCTTTCGCAGTAAATCCTTTTTTAAATCTGACAAGGCAGTTGGATTAGCAAGATTCTAGGATTTCGATACATGTGAGACACTTGTATTTTCATGAATGTTTAATATGACTATTTATGTAGCGATCACCGTATGTTGTGGAATTTCAGCCCGCTACCGGGTTCCGTGTGCGGAGGTTAAACCAAATTGAACATGTTTCATTATTTATTTGAGGCTAAATTGATTTTGATGTATTATATTAATTTAAAATGTGTTCATTCAGTATTGTTGTAATTGTCATTATTACAAATAAATAAAATTTTAAAAATCTGTATCGGCTTTTTTTCGTCCTCCAATAATCGGTATCGGTATCGGCGTTGAAAAATCATAATCGGTCAACCTCTAGTCTTTTCTCTCTGTCTTACCATTTATCTGGAACAGCGGCCTATTTGTCTTAACATTCATATAGTCTATATTCTGTCTCATACAGACTTGTCTAATACAATCAGGAACAGACCAACCTGTCTCATGCAGACTTGTCTACTTCAACCAGGAACAGACCAACCTGTCTCATGCAGACTTGTACATCCAGGAACAGACGGTCCTGAAAACGGTTTCTTCCAGCCTGTCCTGTATACTCAGGCCTGACGGTAATAATTAATGAGTAACACAGTAAATTAATACCCATGAGGCTGTCTCGCTGTCTCGGTCTGCCTGCCTGCCTGCCTGCAGCAGCTGTCATAGGGCCTAACAGAGCAGTCCTCTGCTTCAGTGTTGCCTGCTGGATCTAGAAACGCTGGACCTATTTCAGATACTGTCTGTCTGGGGAAATGCTGTTGGCATGTCATTGTTTCCTTATGACCTCCTAAACTGGGTTTTGGATTATACTGATACCCACTGGTAAAAGACACAGATGTCTGGCTTGCGTTGGTCTCAAATATGATTTTACATCGGAGTCAATGAGGAAGCTATTGTATCAGACTATTGTGGACCGTGCCCAGAGATGCACACACATAGGGTTTTTCAGCATCTGATATGGACCAGCTAATGAGTTAGTATGGGCTTGCATGGAAAGGATGTCTGTTTCCTCACCATCAGATATGAGTGGAACCACTCAAGAAATGAAAGGCCAAATCCCCTGAAACCTGCTGCATCTCAGTCTGTCTGCCATTGACATCAATGCATGATTCATGTGAAAGTTCAACTTGACTTTGATTCTCAAGTTAGGATTCAGATAGAGCCTTTGAGTTGGCTGTGGTGCTGCTGACATTGAGCTGTAATGGTCTCTGTATGTGAGCCTTTTAAGTAAAAACAAAACCATGATGTTTTCACCTTCCAGGGTGGATACTGTCTACTTCGGATATCATGTAGTTTTTCACTGCCCCTACTTTGTCTTGCGATTAGATAAGACTGAAAATGTTCTCTGTCATACATTATACAACGGGTGGGTCTAATCCTGATTGGTTAAAACAGATTTCAACCAGTGTCTATTCCACAAATTACTACCGGCTAAATCTATGATGTTGAAATGCCTATTTACTCTGTTCCATCTGACTGCGCAATCCACTGTCTCATCAGCCCAGCCAGGCAATTTATAAACTTGATCTCCACTGTAAAAAGCATATAGACATTCTCTCACATTTAAGACTAACATGTACTTTTCAACAGCAGAGATTTGTATGAACCTTGCTTTCTGTCTGTCTCTCAAATCAAATTTTATTGGTCACATTCACGTGTTTAGCAGATGTTATTGCGGGTGTAGTGAAATGCTTGTGTTTCTAGCTCCGACAGTGCAGTAATATCTAACAATGTCACACCCTGACCTTAGAGCTTTTTATTTCTCTATTTTAGTTTGGTCAGGGTGTGATTTGGGTGGGCATTCTATGTTCCTTTTTCTATGTCTTTGCATTTCTTTGTTTTGGCCGGGTATGGTTCTCAATCAGGGAAAGCTGTCTATTGTTGTCTCTGATTGGGAACCATACTTAGGTAGCTTTTTCCCACAGGGTTTTTGTGAGTAGTTACTTTCTGTTTAGTGTTTTCACCTTACATGATTGTTTCGGGTATTCTCTTGTTTATTTTTGTTATAGTGTTCAGTTGTAATAAAACAAGCATGAACACTTACCCTGCTGCGCTTTGGTCCGATGATTCCTCTTCTTCCGACGACGAATACTGTTACAAACAAGTAATATCTAACATTTTCACAACATATGCCCAATACACACACATCTAAGTAAAGGAATGGATTTAAGAATATATAAATATATGGACGAGCAATGTCAGAGTGGCATAGACTGAGATACAGTTGAATAGAATACAGTATATAAATATGTAAACATTATTAAAGTGACTAGTGTTCCATTTATTGAAGTAGCCAGTGATTTCTAGTCTATGTATACAGGTAGTAGCATCTAATGTGCTAGTGATGGCTGTTTAACAGTCTGATGGCCTTGAGATAGAAGCTGTTTTTCAGTCTCTCGGTCCCAGCTTTGATGCACCTGTACTGACCTCGCCTTCTGGATGATAGTGGGGTGAACAGGCGATGGGTCGGGTGGTTGTTTGTTGTCTGATGATCTTTTTGGCCTTCCTGTGACATCAGGTGCTGTAGGTGTACTGGAGGGCATGTAGTTTGTCACCAGTGATGCATGGAGCAGACCGCACCACCCACTGGAGAGCCCTGTGGTTGCGGGCGGTGCAGTTGCCTTACCAGGCGGTAATGCAGCCCAACAGGATGCTCTCAATTGTGCATCTGTTTAAGGTTGTGATGGTTTTAGGTGCCAAGCCACATTTCTTCAGCCTCCTGAGGTTGAAGAGGCACTGTTGAACCTTCTTCACCACGCTGTCTGTGTGGGTGGACCATTTCAGTTTGTCAGTGATGTGTATGCCGAGGGAACTTGAAGCTTTCCACCTTCTCCACTGCTGTCCCGTCGATGTGGATAGGGGGGTGCTCACTCTGCTGTTTCCTGAAGTACACGATCATCTCTTTTGTTTTGTTGATGTTGAGTGAGAGGTTATTTTCCCGGCACCGCACTCCCAGAGCCCTCACCTCCTCCCTGTAGGCTGTCTCATCATTGTTGGTAATCAAGCCTACTACTATTGTCGTCTGCAAACTTGACTGAGTTGGAGGCAGACTTGGCCACACAGTCATGGGTGAACAGGGAGTACAGGAGAGGGCTGAGTATGCACCCTTGTGAGGCCCCAGGGTTGAGGGTCAGCGAAGTGGAGATGTTGTTTCCTACCTTCACCATCTGGGGGTAGCCCTTCAGGAAGTCCAGGACCCAGTTGCACAGCGCAGGGTTCAGACTCAGGACCCCAAGGTTAATGATGAGTTTGGAGGGTACTATGGTGTTATACTGAGCTGTATTCAAAGAACAGCATTCTTACATAGGTATTCCTCTTGTCCAGACGGGATAGGGCAGTGTGCAGTGCGATGGCGATTGCGGCATCTGCAGATCTATTGGGGCGGTAAGCAAAGTGGGTCTAGTATGACAGGTAAGGTAGATCCTTAACTAACTGTCAAAGCACTCCATGATGACAGAAATGAATGCTACAAGGCGATAGTCATTTGCTTTCTTGGGTACAGGAACAATGGTGGCCATCTTGAAGCATGTGGGGACAGCAGACTGTGATAGGGAGCAATTGAATATGTCAGGAAACACACAAGCCAGCTTGTCTGCGCATGCTCTGAGGACATGGCTAGGGATGCCGTCTGGGCCGGCAGCCCCTGCAAGGGTTATCACGCTTACATTTTGTTACTCTACAGCCTTATTCTAAAATTGATTGAATTGTTTTTTTTCCCCTTTACCCAACCGTGGAACAGCGATGTTTGTTCCCACACTCGGGACTCTGACCATCCATTGGTTACACAGACTGTTGGCCTGCCATCCTATTCTAACCAGCTCACATAGGCTTTGAATTCATGTTACCTGATGAAACAATATGATATTGTTGCCATCTAATTCACATTCAGATGTCATAAATCAGCACTGTCTTCTGCCGTGCCTTGATTGTATTACTACTGATGATATCTGGAATTGTGCATGTACACCCTGGCCAATCTACTGTTGCTAGCCCCAATTCTGACTTGTGTTCTGATATCTGCTTCACTGATTTATGCTCTTGTAAAAGCCTGGGTTATCTGCATATTAACACTAGAAGCTTATTACCTAAAATGGATCATTTGAAAGTGTGGGTTCACAGCTCCAATCCAGATGTGTTGGTCATTTTTTTTGTTATATTTATTTATCTATTTAACCTTTTTTTTAACTAGACAAGTAATTTAAGAACAAATTATTATTTACAATGACGGCCTACCTCGACCAAACCCGGACGACACTGGGCCAATTGTGTGCCACCCTATGGGACTCCCAATCACATCCAGATGTGATGCTGCCTGGATTCAAACCAGGGACTGCAGTGACGCACTGAGATGCAGTGTTTTAGACCACTGCGCCACTCGGGAGCCCGATAAGTTCATTCCTGAGACGTGGTTAAGGAAGAGTGTTAACCTTTATGGATATAACCTTTTTCGGAAAGACCGATCTTCCAAAGGTGGGAGAGTGGTTATCTTTACCGAGGATCACCTTCAGTGCTGTCCCCAAACAATTTGATTTGCAGGTTTTAAGCATTAAACTTTCAAATAGTACTTTATTTACTGTTGCTGGGTGTTATCGTCCTCCATCAGTACCGGCCTGTACCCTACCTGCCCTAAGCTCTCTCCTGGCCCCTTACACTAAGTATCAATTTGTCCTGCTAGGTGATCTAAACGGGAACATGCTTGAACCACCTGACCAATAACTAAGGCAATTGTCCCTTAATGTTGATGATGTGGTTGTTACTGACAAGAAGCATATGGCTGAACTCTTTAAAAACCACTTCATTAAGTCAGGATTCCTATTTGACTCGGCCATGCTTCCTTGCACGTCCAACATTTCCTCATCTCCCACCCCTTCAAATGCGACTAGCCCCGATGCTTCTCACTTTTTCCCCTGCCCTGCTACAAAGTTTCTCCCTGCAGGCGGTCACTGAGTCTGAGGTGCTAAAGGAGCTCCTGAAACTTGACGCCCAAAAACATCTAGGTCAGATGGATTAGACCCTTTCTTCTTTAAGGTTGCTGCTCCTATCATTGCCAAGCCTATCTCAGACATTCTTAACTTGTCTCTCCTTTCTGGGTTCCCATTGCTTGGCAGGCAGCCACGGTTCGTCCTTTATTTAAAGGGGGAGATGAACTGATCCTAACTGTTATAGGCCAATTTCAATTTTGCCCTGTTTGTCAAAAGTGTGGGAAAAACATGTCAATAATCAACTGACTAGCTTTCTTGATGTCTGGAGTATTCTCTCTGGTATGCAATCTGGTTTCCGCTCAGGTTATGGATGTGTCACTGCAACCTTAAAGGTCCTCAATGATGTCACCATTTCCCTTGATTCTAAGCAATGTTGTGCTTGTATTTTTATTGACTTGGCCAAAGCTTTTAATATGGTAGACCATTCCATTCTTGTGGGCCGGCTAAGGAGTATTGGTGTCTCTGAGGGGTCTTTGGCCTGGTTTGCTAACTACCTCTCTCAAAGAGTGCAGTGTATGAAGTCAGAACATCTGCTGTCTCAGCCACTGCTTTTCACCAAGGGAGTATCCCATGGCTCCTCTCTACCCTCTGAGTGTTTAGAGCTTGAGGCTGTCGCCTACAAGTACATGGGAGTATGGCTAGATGGTACATTGTCCTTCTCTCAGCACATATCAAAGCTGTTGGCTAAAGTTAAATCTAGACTTGGTTTCCTCTATCGTAATCGCTCCTGTTTCAGCCCAGCTGCCAAACTAACCCTGATTCAGATGACCATCCTACCCATGGTAGAATGCAGAGACATAATGTATAGATCAGCAGGTAATGGTGCTCTCGAGCGGCTAGATGTCCTTTAGTATTCGGCGATCAGATTTGCCACCAATGCTCCTTAAAGGACACATCACTTCACTCTATACTCCTCTGTAAACTGGTCATCTCTGTATACCCGTCGGAAGACCCACTGGTTGATGTTTATTTATAAAACCCTCTTAGGCCTCACTCCCCCCATCTGAGATATCTACTGCAGTCACATTCTGTTAAAGTTCCCCAAAGCACACATATCCCTGGGTCGCTCGTCTTTTCAGTTTGCTGCAGTCAGCGACTGGAACGAGCTGCAACAATCACTCAAACTGGACAGTTTTATCTCAACCTCTCCATTCAAAGATTCAATCATGGACACTCTTACTCACAGTTGCAGCTGCTTTGCGTGATGTTTTGTTGTCTCTACCTTCTTGCCCTTTGTGCTGTTGCCTGTGCCCAATAATGTTTGTACCATGTTTTGTGCTGATACCGTGTTGTGTTGCTACCATGTTAAGTAGTCATGTGTTTCTGCCTTGCTATGTTGTTGGCGTGGGTCTCTCTTCATGTGGTGTTTTGTTGTCTCTCTTGTCGTTATGTGTTTTGTCCTATATATTTTTTTTTTCTTTCTTTAATCATAGCCCATGTCTCAACAGGAGGCCTTTTGGTAGGCCATCATTGTAAATAAAAATGTGTTGTGAACTGGTTAAATAAAGTTTCAACTAAATAAATTCAACATACACACAAAACACTATAATGACAAACATTTTTGCTATTTGCCCTAACCCATCTGGACAAGTGGAATACCTATGTGAGAATGCTTTTTATCATCTACAGCTCAGCATTTCAAATCAAATCAAATGTATTTATATAGCCCTTCTTTCATCAGCTGATATCTCAAATTGCTGTACAGAAACCCGAGACTAAAACCCCAAACAGCAAGCAATGCAGGTGTAGAAGCACGATGGCTAGGAAAAACTCCCTAGAAAGGCCAAAACCTAGGAAGAAACCTAGAGAGGGCCAGGCTCTGAGGAGTGGCCAGTCCTCTTCTGGCTGTGCCGGGTGGAGATTAACAGAACATGGCCAAGATGTTCAAATGTTCATAAATGACCAGCATGGTCAAATAATAATAATCAGAGTAGTTGTCGAGGGTGCAACAAGTCAGCACCTCAGGAGTAAATGTCAATTGGCTTTTAATTGCCGATCATTGAGAGTATCTCTACCGCTCCTGCTGTCTCTAGAGAGTTGAAAACAGCAGGTCTGGGACAGGTAGCATGTCCGGTGAACAGGCCAGGGTTCCATTGCCGCAGGCAGAACAGTTGAAACTGGAGCAGCAGCACGGCCAAGTGGACTGGGGACAGCAAGGAGTCATCATGCTAGGTAGTCCTGAGGCATGGTCCTAGGGCTCAGATCCTCCGAGAGAGAGAGAGAGAATTAGAGAGAGCATATTTAAATTCACACAGGACACCAGATAAGACAGGAGAAGTACTCCAGATATAACAGACTGACCCTAGCCCACCAACACAGAAACTACTGCAGCACAAATACTGGAGGCTGAGACAGGAGGAGTCAGGAGACACTATGGCCCCATCCGATGATACCCCCGGACAGGGCCAAACAGGAAGGATACAACCCCACCCTACTTTGCCAAAGCACAGCCCCCACACCACTAGAGGGATATCTTCAACCACCAACTTACCATCCTGAGACGAGGCTGAGTATAGCCCACAAAGATCTCCGCCACGGCACAACCCAAGGGGAGGGGGCCGCCAACCCAGACAGGAAGATCACGTCAGTGACTCACCCCTCCTAGGGACGGCATGGAAGAGCACCAGTAAGCCAGTGACTCAGCCCCTGTAATATGGTTAGAGGCAGAGAATCCCAATGGAGAGAGGGGAACCGGCCAGGCAGAGACAGCGAGGGCGGTTCGTTGCTCCAGAGCCTTTCCGTTCACCTTCACACTCCTGGGCCAGACTACACTCAGTAAAGACTTAAAGGTTGAGACCGAGTCTGCATCTCTCACATGGGTAGGCAGACCATTCCATAAAAATGGAGCTCTGTAGGAGAAAGCCCTGCCTCCAGCTGTTTACTTAGAAATCCTAGGGACAATTATGAGGCCTGCATCTTGTGACCGTAGCGTACGTGTAGGTACGTACGGCAGGACCCAATCGGAAAGATGGGTAGGAGCAAGCCCATGTAATGCTTTGTATGTTAGCAGTAAACCTTGAAATCATCCCTTGCCTTAACAGGAAGCCAGTGTAGGGAGGCTAGCACTGGAGTAATATGATACATTTTTTTGGTTCTAGTCAGGATTCTAGCAGCCGTATTTAGCACTTACTGAAGTTTATTCAGTGCTTTAGCTGGAAAGTAGAGCATTGCAGTAGTCTAACCTAGAAGTAACAAAAGCATGGATTAATTTTTCTGCATTTTTGGACAAAGTTTGTGATTTTTGCAGTGCTACATAGATGGAAAAAAGCTGTCCTTGAAACAGTCTTGACATGTTTGTCAAAGATCAGGGTCCAGAGTAACGTTGAGGTCCTTCACAGTTTTATTTAAGACGACTGTACAACCATCAAGATTAATTGTCAGATTCAACAGAGGTTCTCTTTGTTTCTTGGGACCTAGAACAAGCATCTCTGTTTTGTCTGAGTTTAAAAGTAGAACGTTTGCAGCCATCCACTTCCTTATGTCTGAAACTCAGGCTTCTAGCGAGGGCAATTTCGGGGCTTCATTCACCATGTTTCATTGACATGTACAGCTGTGTATCATCCGCATAGCAGTGAAAGTTAACATTATGTTTTCGAATGACATCCCCAAGAGGTAAAGTATATCGTGAAAACAAGTGGTCCTAAAACGGAACCTTGAGGAACACCGAAATTTACAGTTGATTTGTCAGAGGACAAACCATTCACAGAGACAAACCTATCTTTCTGACAGATAAGATCGAAACCAGGCCAGAACTTGTCCGTGTAGACCAATTTGGGTTTCCAATCTCTCTCCAAAATAATGTTGTGATCGATGGTATCAAAAGCAGCACTAAGGTCTAGGAGCTCGAGGACAGATACAGAGCCTTGGTCTGACGCCATTAAAAGGTCATTTACCACCTTCACAAGTACAGTCTCAGTGCTGTGATGGTTTCTAAAACCAGACTGAAGCATTTTGTATACATTGTTTGACTTCAGCTGCACAACAGCTTTTTCTACTGAGAAGTGGTCTGTGGAACCACTCCTTTATTGGGGGTGTCTTGCTAATTGCCTATAATTTCCACCTGTTGTCTATTCCATTTGCACAACAGCATGTGACATTTATTGTCAATCAGGGTCGCTTCCTAAGTGGACAGTTTGATTTCACAGAAGTGTGATTGACTTGGAGTTACATTGTGTTGTTTAAGTGTTCCCTTTATTTTTTTGAGCAGTGTATATGTTCTGTACATATTTTAATATCCCTCCTTTCAGCAAGGCTCTGTACATATTGAATACCCCTCCTTTCAGCAAGGTATATGTTCTGTACCTATAAAATACCCCTCCTTTCAGCAAGGTATATGTTCTGTACATATTGAATATCCCTCCTTCCTGCAAGGTATATGCTGTTTATCTATTGAATAGCTGTCCTTTCATCTTACTCACCTCCTCTGATGCTAGGGTTTCAGTTAGTCCACGTTGTTTCTAACTTGTGTAAAAGGCCATCATGGAGAGGGAACCGTACAGTATAAGTGACATTCAGAGCGTGGTCGATGTCTCCGTTCTGTTCCCTCTGTCAGCAGCTTATGAGTCATTGTATAAGTGTTAATTGTGCTGACTTTAGCTGGAGAGACCCAAGAACGGGCCCAGGGCCGGCCTCCTCATATGCCACATCACATAGTCATTCAATCTAAATGTTCGACCCAATTCATTATAAGAGCCCTTGTGTGGCGCGTTCACCGGAAGTTGGTGGCAACTTGTGGTAATGGCTGGAGCGGAATAGTGGAATGTTATCAAACACATGGTTTCCTGTTGTTTCCATATACTCCATTCCAGCCATTTATTATGAGTCGTCCTCCCCTCTATTTTATGCTGGGTTTTATGTGTTAGAGAGAGACCTGTAGGGGAGGAAAGAGGTGAGGAGAGGAAAGATGAAAGGAGAGGAAAGATGAGAGCAGAGGAACAAGGAGAGAGCAGAGGAGAGGAAAGATGAGAGGAGAGGAAAGATGAGAGGAGAGGAAAGATGAGAGGAGAGGAAAGATGAGAGGATAGGAAAGATGAGAGGAGAGGAAAGATGAGAGGAGAGGAAAGATGAGGAGAGAGAGGAGAAGAGGAAAGATGAGAAGAGGAAAGATGAGGAGATGAAAGGAAAGATGAGAGAGCAGAGGATAGGAAAGATGAGAGGAAAGATGAGAGGAGATGGGAGAGGAAAGAGGAAGAGGAAAGAGGAGAGGAAAGATGAGAGGAGAGGAAAGATGAGAGGAGAGGAAAGATGAGAGGAGAGGAAAGATGAGAGGAGAGGAAAGATGAGAGAGCAGAGGAACAAGGAGAGGGGAGAGGAAAGAGGAGAGGGGAGATGGGAGAGGAAAGAGGAGAGGATAGGAAATCAGTTAGGAAATAAGAGATGAAAGGAAAGAGAAGCGGAAGGGGGAGGAGAGTTGAGAGGAGAGAGCAGAGTAGACATTGTTTTCAGAGAGTCTGTCCCTTGGCTTGATATTCACTTATCACTGTATTCATTTAGTTTATTTAGCCAGGATATTCCACTTAGTAACACTTATCTGTCACGGTCATCTGAATGAATGGACCAAGGCGCTGCGTACTTAAGAGTTATACATGTTTAATAAATATGCAACTCACCAAAAACAAACAGACGAATACGAAACGTGACGTTCTGGGCTGCTCATAGGCAGCTACACAAAAACAAGTTCCCACAAACAACAGGTGGGAAAAGGCTGCCTAAATATGATCCCCAATCAGAGACAACGATAGACAGCTGCCTCTGATTGGGAACCATACCAGGCCAACAAAGAAATAGAAAACATAGATTGCCCACCCTAGTCACATCTTGACCTAACCAAATAGAGAATTAAAAGGATCTCTAAGGTCAGGGCGTGACAATATATATATCACTGTTTTCATTTAATTTAGTTTATTTAGCCAGCATATTCCTCTTAGTAACACTTATCACTGTTTTCATTTAATTTATATTATTTAGCCAGGATAGTCCACTTAGTAACACACAGGCTGTAATCACTTACCAAAGTACTGAGTAAAGGGTCTGAATACTTATGTCAATGTGATATTTCCATTTAATTTTTTTATAAATGAGCAAAAATGTCTCTGAACCTGCTTTTGCTTTGTCATTATCGGTATTGTTGGTACATTGATGAGGCAAAAAGCAATTTAATCCATTTTAGAATAAGGCTGTAACATAACAAAATGTGGAAAAAGATCAAGGGGTCTGAATACTTTCCAAATGCACTGTACACACACTTTTACACTCATCATTTGCTGCTGCTACTCTGTTCTTAATGTTACTCTTACAATTTTCTATCCTGATATCCTAATCACTTTAGCCTGCCTTCATCTACATATCTAGCTCATACCTTATTATTATCTATCCTGATGCCTAGTCACTTTACCCTGCCTTCATGTACATATGTCAAATACCTCTGGTACTCTCTCTATATAGCTCCATTCTTGTCCTTGTGTTACTATTTAACGTCATCTTATTTTTTATTATTTTTGAACTCTGCATCGTTGAGAAGGGCTCCTAAGCATTTCACGATTAAGTCTACACCCGTTGTATTCAGCACCTTGTTTACATGTGGCCTCGGCAATACAAGCATCAAGCTAATTACTAGAGACACGAACACTAAGCTGGAAGCCATTAACATTCCCCTGTAGGTAGCACACATGCATGCCACATGCGCACACACACACACACACACACACACACTCTGAAGCCTACAGTAGTGTTTCACGCCAAACTTTAGTTAGATCTCTGTGTTGTCATGATCTGCCCCAGGTGATGCTGAAACGCAGCAGCACTCTAAAATGAATAGGAGGTGACTGTAGGCCTTAATGGCACACTACATGCCTCAATTGGCCTGTCATTGACCTCCAGTGATTCTTTTTTGCGGTTTATGTTTTGATGTTGTAAAGGTTCAGGATTCAGCATTGGATGTTAGCTATGATGTTATATACTGTAGGTCAGGTTTAGATGTTTTTTTGTTATGAAGAGGAAATCAGAGGTGCCCGATAGTTGATATTGGAGAGCGTTGTTCACCATGTCTGCTGTTTTTCTGCTAATGGCATAATTAGGGTTAGTATCGCTGCTGAGGTCAGAGATTAATCCATTTATGGGTGGAGGTTCACTAATTAGTGGCGAATGGGGACTAACCCCGTCTGATAGCTTGCACATTATTAGAACATTTTTTTCCCCTAATTTTCCAAAGTTTGGTTTCGGGATACGTTGAAAGCTGCAAAGACAATTTTAACCTATTTATAGACGTTAATGAGCCATCAGTACTGTACCAGTACTGTGGGAGTTGGACGTGAATGAATTTGCAAAAGCAAATTTCATTAATTAATCAATGATAATGATTAATCATACCTGGATAGGCTATCTGGGAATTAAACTTGACTTAACCTAGGAAGTTAGTTCATCTAGGTTACCATTGCAAAGTGTAAAATGTCTCATTTAATTGGAAGAACCTAAAAAGTATGTTCAACAATTTAATTTATTAAATTGAATGAGACAATGATATCCAATCAATTGGGATTGACTGGATTATCATAAAAGTACCAGTAGTTTAAATGTTAGGTTCTGTTCACCACTAGACTCACCTCTCCCTAAGGTCGAAGCCACATGGGATTCCCGCTGGAGGCAGGACCGGGGTTACTGAATGTGCTTTTCCAAAGCAAATTTTATTGATGGATCAATTTTAATAATAAATCAAAATGGGAAATTGGGAATCAAACTTTACATTAACCTGAAAACCTTGTTGGTCTAGGTTAATGTGAAAAGTTTAAATTGTCTCACTGTGGAAAACCAATCAGTTTGGATATTATTTAAAATATCCACTTGAAAAGTAAATCTGGCAATTTCACTTGTTAGTTAAATTGAATGAGACAAGTACCCACTTGTTGAACATGATCCATGTTTGGGTGTCACCTAATTCTTTTTTCAAGAAATGTACTGCCTATTCTTCTGATCGCAGAAAGCGGAAATCAGCGGAACTACAACGGGTGGGACTTCCGTCGTGCAAAGGCGGAGGAATTTCAAAGTGACACAGGAAAACAAAAATGCTGTTTTACCTTTTGTTATCTGTAGCATCTAGTGCTAAGATAATCATATCTGTACAGAAATCTCACTTCCAAGCAGAAAATAGGGCCCCCTTCACCATGGAAAGATGGTTTACTAGTGACGTCTCACATGAATCCATTCAGCATACTATAAATAAAAACAGATACGCCTGTGGCCTAACCATACTGGCTTTGCGCCGTAGGCGGATAGATAACTTCAGCTCGGTCACCGAACAGATCTATCCTCTAATATCCATACACCAATTGGCTTAATCATATATTTACTAACTAACTAAAAATCACAGAAATGCATAAACAAACAGTAGTTTTTGGTTACAAACAATAATAGGGAAGATCCCCTAGTGGGCTAAACCGATATGATGGCTTGGTGGACAAAGGGAAGGGGGTGTGGACTGAGAGAGAGCGGGAAAGACAAAATTGATTCATTATGCAGTGGATAAATAAAATTAATTGAAATGCTAATCCTTCGCGCATGAACAGCCGTTCATTCGAGAATAATTGCAAGTACATATTTACTGTGTATGTCATTGTTGTCTTCTCTGTTGGAATCCGGTCTGTCTGCTGGATTTCATCTGAGTCTCTCTTTTTCTTTCTGTTTCCCTGAAGATCAAAGTCTTTTGTGGTTAGATGGATACTTCAGAGTACCATTCAGAAATGTTCCCATAGATCGATGTTTCGGCAGTTGTTGGTATTCTCGTCCTCAATTTACGTCATTTCTAAGCTGCAGACTAGTACTTTGTATCTAAGATTTGCTCTTATTCTGTAGGGATCGATAGTCTCAGAGTTGAACCATTTGTAGCCAATGCTCCATGTGGTATAGTTTTCTAGTTTTCTAGTTTCTAGTTCTGTGCCACCTCATCTTACACCGAGGTATGTGTGGTCTAAACTATTTGCAATCACAGCTCACGCTGTGGGTTTGCTTAGTCTGAAGAGGATTTTCGTAGGAGGGGCTTTTATACGTAACAATAGAAAAGGGCCGTTCCATGACGCCAGATCATGTCTGTGCTCACAGGGGGCATGGCCGCTGACTAGTTTACCTTTACAGGGAATACAATTCTCTCAAAATGAAAGGTTAACATCACATTACATCATTTCAGAAATAGTTTAATCTCTACTCATTCATTTAATACTATAGATGCAAACACCATAATTGATAAATGTACACATTCACAGATATAGTTATGTGTGTTTCCTGTTCTTCGTGAGGTCACCAAATGAAACACACTCAACATAACTGCCCTTAAGGGTCCACGGACCCTTTCCACATTCTCACCAGTGGACATATAGTTTCATTCTCCCATTTTGGGGTTTTAGGAGTTCGGCAGAGTGAAATCCCTTGTTCTGTCTCTGTATTCTCTTTTTCTGCATGGCCAGGGGGAGAGAGTCTTCGCCAGGAATTTACGACCTGAGATAACAGAACCTGGGTGTAGGAGAGAGACAGAGAGGGGGAAGCCACAATCTATACCCAGAAAGGGCCACGTCATGACAGTGTTCATAAAGCTGGGGGCTGTTAGGTGGTCATAAAGCTGGGGGCTGTTAGGTGGTCATGAGATGAGTTATTAGATAAGTCATTAGATGATTCCCTGTGTAGATGAGTCATTAGATGATTCTCTGTATAGATATGGGCCCTGGTCAAAAGTAATGCACTATATAGGAACATTTTCATCTCTGTTGACATTCGTCAACTCTGGTTTGAGAGGGGTTCACATGCAAATACAGTCTACCCACTGGGTAAAGCTGTTTGAAATAACGTGGTTTCCGTGTCATTTCAATCAAAAATGCAATGTGATGATGTTGAATCAACGTGGAAAACTGATTGTATCAATGTGATCATTAGTGTAAGGACATTTCTTAAAAAATAAAAAAATGTTTTACTACTTTTAAATCCAATTACATGGTGAAATGTTTTGTTGATTTCACATTGAAATCACATTAGTTGACAACTCAACCAAATGTAAATCAAAACTAGACATTGAACTGACATC
>NC_056442.1:62002789-62029758 GCF_018296145.1 Oncorhynchus tshawytscha | reverse complement strand
CATCCAACCATACTGTATATAGTCTCTTAATAGTTTCAGCTAACTCATCCAACCATACTGTATATAGTCTCTTAATAGTTTCAGCTAACTCATCCAACCATACTGTATATAGTCTCTTAATAGTTTCAGCTAACTCATCCAACCATACTGTATATAGTCTCTTAATAGTTTCAGCTAACTCATCCAACCATACTGTATATAGTCTCTTAATAGTTTCAGCTAACTCATCCAACCATACTGTATATAGTCTCTTAATAGTTTCAGCTAACTCATCCAACCATACTATCTTACTGTATATAGTCTCTTAATCATCCCCAGCTAACTTATCCAACCATACTGTATATACTCTCTTAATCATCCCCAGCTAACTCATCAAACCATACTGTATATAGCGTCTTAATCATCCCCAGCTAACTCATCCAACCATACTATCTAACTGTATATAGTCTCTTAATCATCCCCAGCTAACTTATCCAACCATACTGTATATAGTCTCTTAATCATCCCCAGCTAACTCATCAAACCATACTATCAAATCAAATCAAATCAAATTGTATTTGTCACATACACATGGTTAGCAGATGTTAATGCGAGTGTAGCGAAATGCTTGTGCTTCTAGTTCCGACAATGCAGTAATAACGAGCAAGTAATCTAACTAACAATTAAAAAAAAAACTACTGTCATACACAGTGTAAGGGGATAAAGAATATGTACATAAGGATATATGAATGAGTGATGGTACAGAGCAGCATAGGCAAGATACAGTAGATGATATCGAGTACAGTATATACATATGAGATAAGTATGTAAACCAAGTGGCATAGTTAAAGTGGCTAGTGATACATGTATTACATAAGGATGCAGTCGATGATATAGAGTACAGTATCAACGTATGCATATGAGATGAACAATGTAGGGTAAGTAACATTATATAAGGTAGCATTGTTTAAAGTGGCTAGTGATATATTTACATCATTTCCCATCGATTCCCATGATTAAAGTGGCTGGAGTAGAGTCAGTGACATTGACAGTGTGTTGGCAGTAGCCACTCAATGTTAGCGGTGGCTGTTTAACAGTCTGATGGCCTTGAGATAGAAGCTGTTTTCAGTCTCTCGGTCCCAGCTTTGATGCACCTGTACTGACCTCGCCTTCTGGATGGCAGCGGGGTGAACAGGCAGTGGCTCGGGTGGTTGATGTCCTTGATGATCTTTATGGCCTTCCTGTAGCATCGGGTGGTGTAGGTGTCCTGGAGGGCAGGTAGTTTGCCCCCGGTGATGCGTTGTGCAGACCTCACTGCCCTCTGGAGAGCCTTACGGTTGAGGGCGGTGCAGTTGCCATACCAGGCGGTGATACAGCCCGCCAGGATGCTCTCGATTGTGCATCTGTAGAAGTTTGTGAGTGCTTTTGGTGACAAGCCGAATTTCTTCAGCCTCCTGAGGTTGAAGAGGCGCTGCTGCGCCTTCCTCACGATGCTGTCTGTGTGAGTGGACCAATTCAGTTTGTCTGTGATGTGTATGCCGAGGAACTTAAAACTTGCTACCCTCTCCACTACTGTTCCATCGATGTGGATGGGGGGTGTTCCCTCTGCTGTTTCCTGAAGTCCACAATCATCTCCTTAGTTTTGTTGACGTTGAGTGTGAGGTTATTTTCCTGACACCACACTCCGAGGGCCCTCACCTCCTCCCTGTAGGCCGTCTCGTCGTTGTTGGTAATCAAGCCTACCACTGTTGTGTCGTCCGCAAACTTGATGATTGAGTTGGAGGCGTGCATGGCCACGCAGTCGTGGGTGAACAGGGAGTACAGGGAGAGGGCTCAGAACGCACCCTTGTGGGGCCCCAGTGTTGAGGATCAGCGGGGAGGAGATGTTGTGCCTACCCTCACCACCTGGGGGCGGCCCGTCAGGAAGTCCAGTACCCAGTTGCACAGGGCGGGGGTCGAGACCCAGGGTCTCGAGCTTGATGACGAGCTTGGAGGGTACTATGGTGTTGAATGCCGAGCTGTAGTCGATGAACAGCATTCTCACATAGGTATTCCTCTTGTCCAGATGGGTTAGGGCAGTGTGCAGTGTGGTTGAGATTGCATCGTCTGTGGACCTATTTGGGCGGTAAGCAAATTGGAGTGGGTCAAGGGTGTCAGGTAGGGTGGAGGTGATATGGTCCTTGACTAGTCTCTCAAAGCACTTCATGATGACGGATGTGAGTGCTACGGGCGGTAGTCGTTTAGCTCAGTTACCTTAGCTTTCTTGGGAACAGGAACAATGGTGGCCCTCTTGAAGCATGTGGGAACAGCAGACTGGTATAGGGATTGATTGAATATGTCCGTAAACACACCGGCCAGCTGGTCTGCGCATGCTCTGAGGGCGCGGCTGGGGATGCCGTCTGGGCCTGCAGCCTTGCGAGGTTAACACGTTTAAATGTCTTACTCACTTCGGCTGCAGTGAAGGAGAGACCGCATGTTTCCGTTGCAGGCCGTGTCAGTGGCACTGTATTGTCCTCAAAGCGGGCAAAAAAGTTATTTAGTCTGCCTGGGAGCAAGACATCCTGGTCCGTGACTGGGCTGGGTTTCTTCCTGTAGTCCGTGATTGACTGTAGACCCTGCCACATACCTCTTGTGTCTGAGCCGTTGAATTGAGATTCTACTTTGTCTCTGTACTGGCGCTTAGCTTGTTTGATAGCCTTACGGAGGGAATAGCTGCACTGTTTGTATTCAGCCATGTTACCAGACACCTTGCCCTGATTAAAAGCAGTGGTTCGTGCCTTCAGTTTCACACGAATGCTGCCATCAATCCACGGTTTCTGGTTAGGGAATGTTTTAATCGTTGCTATGGGAACGACATCTTCAACGCACGTTCTAATGAACTCGCACACCGTATCAGCGTATTCGTCAATGTTGTTGTCTGACGCAATACGAAACATCTCCCAGTCCACGTGATGGAAGCAGTCTTGGAGTGTGGAGTCAGCTTGGTCGGACCAGCGTTGGACAGACCTCAGCGTGGGAGCTTCTTGTTTTAGTTTCTGTCTGTAGGCAGGGATCAACAAAATGGAGTCGTGGTCAGCTTTTCCGAAAGGGGGCGGGGCAGGGCCTTATATGCGTCGCGGAAGTTAGAGTAACAATGATCCAGGGTCTTTCCACCCCTGGTTGCGCAATCGATATGCTGATAAAATTTAGGAGTCTTGTTTTCAGATTAGCCTTGTTAAAATCCCCAGCTACAATGAATGCAGCCTCCGGATAAATCGTTTCCAGTTTGCAGAGAGTTAAATAAAGTTCGTTCAGAGCCATCGATGTGTCTGCTTGGGGGGGATATATACGGCTGTGATTATAATCGAAGAGAATTCTCTTGGTAGATAATGCGGTCTACATTTGATTGTGAGGAATTCTAAATCAGGTGAACAGAAGGATTTGAGTTCCTGTATGTTTCTTTCATCACACCATGTCACGTTGGCCATAAGACATACGCCCCGCCCCTCTTCTTACCAGAAAGATGTTTGTTTCTGTCGGCGCGATGCGTGGAGAAACCCGCTGGCTGCACCGCTTCGGATTGCGTCTCTCCAGTTAGCCATGTTTCCGTGAAGCAGAGAACGTTACAGTCTCTGATGTCCCTCTGGAATGCTACCCTTGCTCGGATTTCATCAACCTTGTTGTCAAGAGACTGGACATTGGCAAGAAGAATGCTAGGGAGTGGTGCACGATGTGCCCGTCTCGGAGTCTGACCAGAAGACCGCTTCGTTTCCCTCTTTTTCTGAGTCGTTTTTTTTTTTGGTCGCTGCATGTGATCCACTCGGTTACACTGGTTGTAAGGCAGAACACAGGATCCGCGTCGCGAAAAACATATTCTTGGTCGTACTGATGGTGAGTTGACGCTGATCTTATATTCAGTAGTTCTTGTCGGCTGTATGTAAAGAAACCTAAGATGACCTGGGGTACTAGTGTAAGAAATAACACGTAAAAAAACAAAAAACTGCATAGTTTCCTAGGAACGCGAAGCGAGGCGGCCATCTCTGTCGGCGCCGGAAGTACAAGTGACTACAAGTACAATCTTACTGTATATAGTCTCTTAATCATCCCCAGCTAACTCATCCAACCATACTGTATATAGTCTCTTAATCATCCCCAGCTAACTCATCAAACCATACTATCTTACTGTATATAGTCTCTGAATCATCCCCAGCTAACTCATCAAACCATACTGTATATAGTCTCTTAATAATTTCAGCTAACTCATCCAACCATACTATCATACTGTATATAGCCTCTTAATGATCCCCAGCTAACTCATCCAACCATACTATCTTAATGTATATCGTCTCTTAATCATCCCCAGCTAACTCATCCAACCACACTATCTTACTGTATATAGTCTCTTAATTACCCCCAGCTAACTCATCCAATAATACTATCATATTGTATTATAAACAAAAAAAATTGGTTTTAAGTGAGAAGTATGCATTGGTCTGAAGCACCACAATGCCTACTCCACCCATGCTCTACTAAGGTTTTACAGCACCTCAATGCCTTTTCCACCCATGCTCTACCAAGGTTTTACAGCACACAGCTTTGACCTACTACAGTAGCCATGTTGGTCTATTGTACTTCAAACTATGTGAAGGCAGGTTACTTAGGATTCAAACCTTCTCAAACTGACTACATCCATATGAAAAACTTTCCAAAGATAAATATATCTAGTTAGCCTGCTTCTTTGTAGCTTGCTTCTCATCTGACTGGTGTTAGTTAGCCTGCTACTAGCTAGCTGCTGTTGTGCAGCAACCGAGATGCTGGTCTCGGTTTTAGAAAAGGTAGCACATTGTTGGTTCTTAATGGACATAAATTAGCATGTGAGAGTGATAAATTACACATACTGTGGGGGTGGCAGGTAGCCTAGTGGTTAGAGTATTGGGCAAGAAACTGAAAGGTCGCTGGATCGAATCTCTGAGCTGACGCGGAAAAAATGTGTCATTCTGCCCCTGAGCAAAGCAGTTATCCCACTGTTCCCCAGTAGGCTGAAATTGTAAATAATAATTTGTAACTGACTTGCCTAATTAAACAAAGGTTGCATTTGATACTTTTTTATAGTCTCAGTTTAATCCAACGTCTAGAATTTCAGCTAACGTTAGGTTGGCATAGTAAATACTCTGAGAACTCAATTGAGAACTACCATTTAAAAAATTGGGTGTGTTTTTCTCGGTAATGACTGGACGGCTCATGATGAGAGGTGGAGAGTTTGTTGTGTGCTTCCAATCACGTTGATTTGACATTGGTGTCAAATTGGATTAGATTTGATGGTAGGGATATTTTTATTTTTTAACCGTAGCTTCAACCAATGCCATACTATTGGCCCTATCTTCAACCAATGCCATACTATTGGCCCTAGCTTCAACCAATGCCATACTATTGGCCCTATCTTCAACCAATGCCATACTATTGGCCCTAGCTTCAACTAACCTGGGGCGGCAGGTAGCCTAGTGTTGGACTAGTAACCAAAATGTTGCAAGATTAAATCCCAGAGCTGTCAAGGAAAAAAATATGTTTTTCGGCTCCTGAACAAGGCAGTTAACCCACTGTTCCTAGGCCGTCATTGAAAATAAGAATTTGTTCTTAACTGACTTGCCTACATAAAAATAAAGGTTAAATAAAATGCCATAATAATAGCACTAGCTTCAACCAATGCCATGCTATTAGCCATAGCTTCAACCAATGACATACAATTGGCACAATTTTCAATCAATGCCTTAACTTCAAACAATGCCCTAATATTGGCCCAAGATTCAACCAATACCCTAGCTTCAAACAATGCCCTACTATTGGCCCTAGCTTCAACCAATGCCATACCATTACCCCAGCTTCCACCAATGTCATACCATTAGCCCTAGCTTCAACAAATGCCCTACTATTGGCCCAAGCTTCAACCAATACCCTAGTTTCAACCAATGCCCTACTATTAGCTCTAGCTTGAAGCAATGACCTAGCTTCAACCAATGCCATACTATTAGCCATAGCGTCCACCAATGCCATATTATTTGCCCAACCTTCAACCAATGCCTTGCTATTGCCCTAGCTTCAACCAATGCCATACCATTAGCCCTAGCTTCAACCAATGCCCTACCTTCAACGAATGCCCAACTATTGGCCCTAGCTTCAACCAATGCCATACTCTGGCCCTAGCTTCAACCAATGCAATTATATTGGCCATAGCTTCAACCAATGCCCTACTATTGGCCCTATCTTCAACCAATGCAATTCTATTGGCCATAGCTTCAACCAATGCCCTTCTATTGGCCCTAGCTTCAACCAATGCTCTAGCTTCAACCAATGCCCTACTTTTGGCCCTAGCTTCAGCCAATGCAATGCTCTAGCTTCAACCAATGCAATGCTCTAGCTTCAACCAATGCCCTTCTATTGGCCCTAGCTTCAACCAATGCAATGCTCTAGCTTCAACCAATGCCCTTCTATTGGCCATAGCTTCAACCAATGCAATTCTATTGGCCATAGCTTCAACCAATGCCCTAGCTTCAACAAATGCCTTACTATTAGCCCTAGCTTCAACCAATGCAATGCTCTAGCTTCAACCAATGCCCTTCTATTGGCCCTAGCTTCAACCAATGCTCTAGCTTCAACCAATGCCCTAGCTTCAACCAATGCCATACTATTGGCCCTAGCTTCAACCAATGCAATGCTCTAGCTTCAACCACTGCCCTTCTATTGGCCCTAGCTTCAACCAATGCTCTAGCTTCAACCAATGCCCTTCTATTGGCCCTAGCTTCAACCAATGCTCTAGCTTCAACCAATGTCCTACTTTTGGCCCTAGCTTCAGCCAATGCTATTTATTAGCCCTCCTTTCAACCAATGCCATACTATTGGCCCTAGCTTCAACCAATGCCGTACTGTTGTGGGCGCTATCGCCTAATCAACCCCAGCTTATTCATCCAACCCCTCTCATCTTCCCTGCTACTTTCCCTTTGATTGTTGCTGTAAACGAGAATGTGTTGTCAACTTCTCAGTCATCTTACCTGGTAGAATACACCTTATACATAAACTATCCAGACACAGACAATCTGCCTTTAGCCAACACCATTACCACTCTGGAGCCAGTAACCACAGGCCCAGCACACGTTTATGTATTATTAGTTCTGGCAGAGTGACCCACTGAATTAACATAGCTAACATGTATACAACAATAGGAAGGCTATTGCAGCTGAAACATTGTGTATGTGGCTGCAGGAATAAGACAGTGTCTGTAGAAACATAGGGCTTTTCTTTCTCTGTTATCTTGTGTAATGTATTCTCCTCATCATGGAACCAAGGTTATATTCACAACTGGAGATGTTGTGCTCAACTCTTATAAAGATAGGAGTCGTCAAACTCGGAAGAAATAGACGTTCTTTACTCACAAATAAAGTCATTCATTTAGATATATGATATCAGCAGTCTCAACCATATTGTTGTTTGTGTCCAACTGGAGGGGGTATTGGCTCAGGAGGGGTTATTGTGTCAGGAGGGGTTATTGGGTCAGGAGGGGTTAATGGGTCAGGAGGGGTTATTGGGTCAGGAGGGGTGTGTCCTACTAGAGGGGTTATTGGTGTCAGGAGGGGTTATTGGGTCAGGAGGGGTTATTGGGTCAGGAGGGGTGTGTCCTACTAGAGGGGTTATTGGTGTCAGGAGGGGTTATTGGGTCAGGAGGGGTTATTGGGTCAGGAGGGGTGTGTCCTACTAGAGGGGTTATTGGGTCAGGAGGGGTTATTGTGTCAGGAGGGGTTATTGGGTCAGGAGGGGTTATTGGCTCAGGAGGGGTTATTGGGTCAGGAGGGGTGTGTCCTACTAGAGGGGTTATTGGTGTCAGGAGGGGTTAATGGGTCAGGAGGGGTTATTGGGTCAGGAGGGGTTAATGGGTCAGGAGGGATTATTGGGTCAGGAGGGGTTAATGGGTCAGGAGGGGTGTGTCCTACTGGAGGGGTTATTGGGTCAGGAGGGGTTATTGGGTCAGGAGCGGTTATTGGGTCAGGAGGGGTTAATGGGTCAGGAGGGGTTATTGGGTCAGGAGGGGTTAATGGGTCAGGAGGGATTATTGGGTCAGGAGGGGTTAATGGGTCAGGAGGGGTGTGTCCTACTGGAGGGGTTATTGGGTCAGGAGGGGTTATTGTGTCAGGAGGGGTGTGTCCTGCTGGAGGGGTTATTGGGTCAGGAGGGGTTATTGGGTCAGGAGGGGTTATTGGGTCAGGAGGGGTGTGTCCTGCTGGAGGGGTTATTGGGTCAGGAGGGGTTATTGGGTCAGGAGGGGTTATTGGCTCAGGAGGGGTTATTGGCTCAGGAGGGGTTATTGGGTCAGGAGGGGTGTGTCCTACTAGAGGGGTTATTGGTGTCAGGAGGGGTTATTGGCTCAGGAGGGGTTATTGGGTCAGGAGGGGTTATTGGGTCAGGAGGGGTTAATGGGTCAGGAGGGGTGTGTCCTGCTGGAGGGGTTATTGGGTCAGGAGGGGTTATTGGGTCAGGAGGGGTTATTGTGTCAGGAGGGGTGTGTCCTGCTGGAGGGGTTATTGGGTCAGGAGGGTTTATTGGCTCAGGAGGGGTTATTGGGTCAGGAGGGGTGTGTCCTACTGGAGGGGTTATTGGTGTCAGGAGGGGTTATTGGCTCAGGAGGGGTTATTGGGTCAGGAGGGGTTATTGTGTCAGGAGGGGTGTGTCCTGCTGGAGGGGTTATTGGGTCAGGAGGGGTTATTGGGTCAGGAGGGGTTATTGTGTCAGGAGGGGTGTGTCCTGCTGGAGGGGTTATTGGGTCAGGAGTGGTTATTGGGTCAGGAGGGGTGTGTCCTGCTGGAGGGGTTATTGGTGTCAGGAGGGGTTATTGGCTCAGGAGGGGTTATTGGGTCAGGAGGGGTTATTGGGTCAGGAGGGGTTAATGGGTCAGGAGGGGTGTGTCCTGCTGGAGGGGTTATTGGGTCAGGAGGGGTTATTGGGTCAGGAGGGGTTATTGTGTCAGGAGGGGTGTGTCCTGCTGGAGGGGTTATTGGGTCAGGAGGGGTTATTGGCTCAGGAGGGGTTATTGGGTCAGGAGGGGTGTGTCCTACTGGAGGGGTTATTGGTGTCAGGAGGGGTTATTGGCTCAGGAGGGGTTATTGGGTCAGGAGGGGTTATTGTGTCAGGAGGGGTGTGTCCTGCTGGAGGGGTTATTGGGTCAGGAGGGGTTATTGTGTCAGGAGGGGTGTGTCCTGCTGGAGGGGTTATTGGGTCAGGAGGGGTTATTGGGTCAGGAGGGGTTATTGTGTCAGGAGGGGTGTGTCCTGCTGGAGGGGTTATTGGGTCAGGAGTGGTTATTGGGTCAGGAGGGGTGTGTCCTGCTGGAGGGGTTATTGGTTCAGGAGGGGTTATTGTGTCAGGAGGGGTGTGTCCTCCTGGAGGGGTTATTGGGTCAGGAGGGGTTATTGGGTCAGGAGGGGTTATTGTGTCAGGAGGGGTGTGTCCTGCTGGAGGGTTATTGGGTCAGGAGGGGTTATTGGGTCAGGAGGGGTTATTGGGTCAGGAGGGGTGTGTCCTGCTGGAGGAGTTATTGGGTCAGGAGGGGTTATTGGGTCAGGAGGGGTTATTGGGTCAGGAGGGGTTATTGTGTCAGGAGGGGTGTGTCCTGCTGGAGGTGTTATTGGGTCAGGAGGGGTTATTGTGTCAGGAGGGGTTATTGGGTCAGGAGGGGTGTGTCCTGCTGGAGGGGTTATTGGGTCAGGAGGGGTTATTGGGTCAGGAGGGGTCATTGTGTCAGGAGGGGTGTGTCCTGCTGGAGGGGTTATTGGGTCAGGAGGGGTTATTGTGTCAGGAGGGGTTATTGGGTCAGGAGGGGTTATTGGGTCAGAAGGGGTTATTGGGTTAGGAGGGGTTATTGGGTCAGGAGGGGTTATTGGGTCAGGAGGGTGTGTCCTGCTGGAGGGGTTATTGGGTCAGGAGGGGTTATTGGGTCAGGAGAGGTTATTGTGTCAGGAGGGGTGTGTCCTACTAGAGGGGTTATTGGGTCAGGAGGGGTTATTGGGTCAGGAGGGGTTATTGGGTCAGGAGGGGTTATTGGCTCAGGAGGGGTTATTGGGTCAGGAGGGGTGTGTCCTACTAGAGGGGTTATTGGTGTCAGGAGGGGTTAATGGGTCAGGAGGGGTTATTGGGTCAGGAGGGGTTAATGGGTCAGGAGGGATTATTGGGTCAGGAGGGGTTAATGGGTCAGGAGGGGTGTGTCCTACTGGAGGGGTTATTGGGTCAGGAGGGGTTATTGGGTCAGGAGCGGTTATTGGGTCAGGAGGGGTTAATGGGTCAGGAGGGGTTATTGGGTCAGGAGGGGTTAATGGGTCAGGAGGGATTATTGGGTCAGGAGGGGTTAATGGGTCAGGAGGGGTGTGTCCTACTGGAGGGGTTATTGGGTCAGGAGGGGTTATTGTGTCAGGAGGGGTGTGTCCTGCTGGAGGGGTTATTGGGTCAGGAGGGGTTATTGTGTCAGGAGGGGTGTGTCCTGCTGGAGGTGTTATTGGGTCAGGAGGGGTTATTGTGTCAGGAGGGGTTATTGGGTCAGGAGGGGTGTGTCCTGCTGGAGGGGTTATTGGGTCAGGAGGGGTTATTGGGTCAGGAGGGGTCATTGTGTCAGGAGGGGTGTGTCCTGCTGGAGGGGTTATTGGGTCAGGAGGGGTTATTGTGTCAGGAGGGGTTATTGGGTCAGGAGGGGTTATTGGGTCAGAAGGGGTTATTGGGTTAGGAGGGGTTATTGGGTCAGGAGGGGTTATTGGGTCAGGAGGGGTGTGTCCTGCTGGAGGGGTTATTGGGTCAGGAGGGGTTATTGGGTCAGGAGAGGTTATTGTGTCAGGAGGGGTGTGTCCTACTAGAGGGGTTATTGGGTCAGGAGGGGTTATTGGGTCAGGAGGGGTTATTGGGTCAGGAGGGGTTATTGGCTCAGGAGGGGTTATTGGGTCAGGAGGGGTGTGTCCTACTAGAGGGGTTATTGGTGTCAGGAGGGGTTAATGGGTCAGGAGGGGTTATTGGGTCAGGAGGGGTTAATGGGTCAGGAGGGATTATTGGGTCAGGAGGGGTTAATGGGTCAGGAGGGGTGTGTCCTACTGGAGGGGTTATTGGGTCAGGAGGGGTTATTGGGTCAGGAGCGGTTATTGGGTCAGGAGGGGTTAATGGGTCAGGAGGGGTTATTGGGTCAGGAGGGGTTAATGGGTCAGGAGGGATTATTGGGTCAGGAGGGGTTAATGGGTCAGGAGGGGTGTGTCCTACTGGAGGGGTTATTGGGTCAGGAGGGGTTATTGTGTCAGGAGGGGTGTGTCCTGCTGGAGGGGTTATTGTGTCAGGAGGGGTTATTGTGTCAGGAGGGGTGTGTCCTGCTGGAGGGGTTATTGGGTCAGGAGGGGTTATTGGGTCAGGAGGGGTTATTGGGTCAGGAGGGGTGTGTCCTGCTGGAGGGGTTATTGGGTCAGGAGGGGTTATTGGGTCAGGAGGGGTTATTGGCTCAGGAGGGGTTATTGGCTCAGGAGGGGTTATTGGGTCAGGAGGGGTGTGTCCTACTAGAGGGGTTATTGGTGTCAGGAGGGGTTATTGGCTCAGGAGGGGTTATTGGGTCAGGAGGGGTTATTGGGTCGGGAGGGGTTAATGGGTCAGGAGGGGTGTGTCCTGCTGGAGGGGTTATTGGGTCAGGAGGGGTTATTGGGTCAGGAGGGGTTATTGTGTCAGGAGGGGTGTGTCCTGCTGGAGGGGTTATTGGGTCAGGAGGGGTTATTGGCTCAGGAGGGGTTATTGGGTCAGGAGGGGTGTGTCCTACTGGAGGGGTTATTGGTGTCAGGAGGGGTTATTGGCTCAGGAGGGGTTATTGGGTCAGGAGGGGTTATTGTGTCAGGAGGGGTGTGTCTTGCTGGAGGGGTTATTGGGTCAGGAGGGGTTATTGGGTCAGGAGGGGTTATTGTGTCAGGAGGGGTGTGTCCTGCTGGAGGGGTTATTGGGTCAGGAGTGGTTATTGGGTCAGGAGGGGTGTGTCCTGCTGGAGGGGTTATTGGTGTCAGGAGGGGTTATTGGCTCAGGAGGGGTTATTGGGTCAGGAGGGGTTATTGGGTCAGGAGGGGTTAATGGGTCAGGAGGGGTGTGTCCTGCTGGAGGGGTTATTGGGTCAGGAGGGGTTATTGGGTCAGGAGGGGTTATTGTGTCAGGAGGGTGTGTCCTGCTGGAGGGGTTATTGGGTCAGGAGGGGTTATTGGCTCAGGAGGGGTTATTGGGTCAGGAGGGGTGTGTCCTACTGGAGGGGTTATTGGTGTCAGGAGGGGTTATTGGCTCAGGAGGGGTTATTGGGTCAGGAGGGGTTATTGTGTCAGGAGGGGTGTGTCCTGCTGGAGGGGTTATTGGGTCAGGAGGGGTTATTGTGTCAGGAGGGGTGTGTCCTGCTGGAGGGGTTATTGGGTCAGGAGGGGTTATTGGGTCAGGAGGGGTTATTGTGTCAGGAGGGGTGTGTCCTGCTGGAGGGGTTATTGGGTCAGGAGTGGTTATTGGGTCAGGAGGGGTGTGTCCTGCTGGAGGGGTTATTGGTTCAGGAGGGGTTATTGTGTCAGGAGGGGTGTGTCCTCCTGGAGGGGTTATTGGGTCAGGAGGGGTTATTGGGTCAGGAGGGGTTATTGTGTCAGGAGGGGTGTGTCCTGCTGGAGGGGTTATTGGGTCAGGAGGGGTTATTGGGTCAGGAGGGGTGTGTCCTGCTGGAGGAGTTATTGGGTCAGGAGGGGTTATTGGGTCAGGAGGGGTTATTGGGTCAGGAGGGGTTATTGTGTCAGGAGGGGTGTGTCCTGCTGGAGGTGTTATTGGGTCAGGAGGGGTTATTGTGTCAGGAGGGGTTATTGGGTCAGGAGGGGTGTGTCCTGCTGGAGGGGTTATTGGGTCAGGAGGGGTTATTGGGTCAGGAGGGGTCATTGTGTCAGGAGGGGTGTGTCCTGCTGGAGGGGTTATTGGGTCAGGAGGGGTTATTGTGTCAGGAGGGGTTATTGGGTCAGGAGGGGTTATTGGGTCAGAAGGGGTTATTGGGTTAGGAGGGGTTATTGGGTCAGGAGGGGTTATTGGGTCAGGAGGGGTGTGTCCTGCTGGAGGGGTTATTGGGTCAGGAGGGGTTATTGGGTCAGGAGGGGTTATTGTGTCAGGAGGGGTGTGTCCTGCTGGAGGGGTTATTGGGTCAGGAGGGGTTATTGTGTCAGGAGGGGTTATTGGGTCAGGAGGGGTTATTGGGTCAGAAGGGGTTATTGGGTCAGGAGGGGTTATTGGGTCAGGAGGGGTTATTGGGTCAGGAGGGGTGTGTCCAACATTTATAATTATTTTATTGTTTAATTACCCGATTTATTGATTGATGAATTGGTTAATTGATTGATTGTTTGTTTGCGTGTCCGACTACAGGTGTCGAGTGGGCTTGAGATAAGCTTGTCCACCGTTAATTAATTGATTTATTTATTGTCCTGCTACAGGTGTTATTGAGCCAGGAAGGGCGTGTCCACCATCAGGTAATGAGGACCATCACCCCCTCGGCTGTCCTCTCTCTCCCTGAGGGGGGCACATACATCATTGAGGTGCGGGCAGTGAGTGAGGGGGGAGAGGGAGCAACCAGCTCCCAGGTCAGAGTACTCACCTCTTCAGGTAAGACAGACACTGAGCCCAAATCAAACTAATGTGCTTCTGTAATTACTAGCGTGTTTCAATTGGTCAAATACAGTCACAGCATGGCTGTTGGAGGACTGGAACCTACTGTCACTTCCAGGTCACCTTATATGTACAGTATATACCATGTATTCAGAAAGTATTCAGACCCATTTACATTTTTCAGCATTTTGTTTTACTCATTAATCGACACACAATACCCCATAATGGGAAATTGTAGCAAATGTATTCAACAAAAAACTGGAACAAAAATACCTTATTTAGATATGTATTCAGACTCTTTGCAATGAATTTAGCTCAGGTGCATCCTATTTCCATTGATCATCCTTGAGATGTTTCTATAACTTGATTGTCCACCTGTGGTACATTCAAATGATTGGACATGATTTGGAAAGGCACACACCTGTCTACTGTATATATGTTTCTCATTGGCTGAGAGTCCTTTAGGTGCCTTTTGGAAAACTTCAAGCGGGCTGTTATGTGGCTTTAACTGAGGAGTAGCTTCTATCTGGCCACTCTGCCATAAAGGCCTTCTTGGTGGAGTGTTGCAGAGATGGTTGTCCTTCTGGAAGGTTATACCATATCCACAGAGGAACTCTGGAGCTCTGTCAGTGACCATTGGTTTCTTGGTCACCTCCCTGACCAAGACCTTTTCTACCCCCATTGCTCAGTTTGGCCGGGCAGCCAGCTCTAGGAAGAGTATTGGTGGTTCCAAACTTCTTCCATTTAAGAATGATGGAGACCACAGTGTTCTTGGGGACCTTCAATGCTGCAGAATTTTTTTGGAGCCCTTCCCCAGATCTGTGCCTCGACACAATCCTGTCTCGGAGCTCTAGGGACAATTCCTTCGACCTCAGGGCTTGGTTTTTGCTCTGACATGCCATAAACTGTGGGACCTTATATAGACAGGTATGTGCCTTTCCAAATAATGTACAATCAATTTAATTTACCACAGTTGGACTCCAATCAAGTTGTAGAAACATCTCAAGGATGATCAAAGGAAACAGGCTTGACTTAAGCTCAATTTTGAGTCTCATTTTCATGACTACTCCCTCTCCTCCTCTCTGCTCTCATTGTCGCCAGTTTACTTATTGTTACACACACCTGTCACCATCGTTACGCGCTCCTGCGCCTCATGAGACTCACCTGGACTCCATCACTTCTATGATTACCTCTCCTGTATCTGTCACTCCCTTTGGTTCTTTCCCCAGCCAGTATTAGTTGTGTTTCTCATGTCCAGACGCTACTCTTGTTTTGTATTGTTCCATGTTTTTGTATTATTAAATTCACCCCTGTGTTTGATTCCTGACGCCCAGCGTCTGCGTTACAGAATACAGCCTAAAAAAATGGAAGCAACAGGGATTTTTTAAATAATTATTTTTTTTGCTGGTGACGTCGGGTACAAGGGCCACTGTCGAAGCAACCGGGGATGCCTCAGCTGGCTCGTCAGGCTTCCATGCCTCACCTGCATCGTCAGGTTCTCAAGCCTTGGTTGGCTCGTCAGGCTTCCATTGTCAATGCAACTGGGGATACCTCAGCCATCCCATCAGGCTGCCAAGCCTCAGCTGGTTCGTCAGTCTCCCGCGCCTCAGCTGGCTCGTCAGTCTCCCGCAACTCTGCCTGTTCGTCAGGCTCCTGCGCCTCAGCCGGTTCATCAGGCTCCCGCGCCTAAGCCGGTTTGTCAGGCTACCGCTACCGCAGCCGGTTCATCAGGCTCCCGTGCCTCAGCAGGTTCGTCAGGGTCCCGCAACTCAGCCGGTTCCACTGGTTCCCGTTCCTCAGCCGGGTTTACAGGTTCCCGCGCCTCAGCTGGCTCTTCAGGTTCCCGCGCCTCAGCTGGCTCTTCAGGCTCCCGCGCCTCAGCTGGCTCTTCAGGTTCCCGCGCCTCAGCTGGCTCTTCAGGTTCCCGCGCCTCAGCTGGCTCTTCAGGTTCCCACACCTCAGCTGGCTCTTCAGATTCCCGCGCCTCATCAGAGGTGACCTTCCTGCTCCTGGTCATTGGGACCGTTCCTCTGGTAGGCGTCCTGCGGCCTGAGCCACGCATCAGGGAGGGGGTACTGTCATGTCTACTCCCTCTCCTCCTCTCTGCTCTCATTGTCGCCAGTTTACTTATTGTTACACACACCTGTCACCATCGTTACGCGCTCCTGCACCTCATGAGACTCACCTGGACTCCATCACTTCTATGATTACCTCTCCTGTATCTGTCACTCCCTTTGGTTCTTTCCCCAGACAGTATTAGTTGTTTCTCATGTCCAGACGCTACTCTTGTTTGTATTGTTCCATATTTTCTGTATTATTAAATCCACCCCCTGTTCTTGATTCTTGACTCGCTGCGTCTACATTACACTCATATCAATGGGTCTGAATTTTAAAATTTGCTATTTTATATATGTTTTCACTTTGTCATTTCGGGGTATTGTGTGTTGATTGATGAGGAAAAACATTTATTAAATCAATTTTAGAATAAGGCTGTAACATAACAAAATGGAAAATGTCAAGGGGTTTGAATATTTTCTGAATTAACTGTATGTATAAGTTACTTCCAGGCAGACTGGAACAAAAGACTGGAACACCCAACGAGGGATTATAAACTGACTGGAACACCAGGCTCTGATTCATAAAGAGACTGGACCACCATACAAGGGCAAATAAATAGACAGTCTGGAACACCAGACTAGAGTTTATGAATAAGACTGGAACACCAGGCTACGACTAATAAACAGACTTAAACACCAGGCTGGGATTAATAAACAGACTGGAACACCAGGCTAGGATGACTAAACAGACTGGAACACCAGGATAGGACTAATAAACAGACTGGAACACCAGGCTAGGATTAATAAACAGACTGGAACACCAGGCCGGGGTTAATAAACAGACGGGAACACCAGGATAGGACTAATAAACAGACTGGAACACCAGGCTAGGATTAATAAACAGACTGGAACACCAGGCCGGGGTTAATAAACAGACTGGAACACCAGACTAGGATTAATAAACAGACTGGAACACCAGGATAGGACTAATAAACAGACTGGAACACCAGGCTAGGATTAATAAACAGACTGGAACACCAGGCCGGGGTTAATAAACAGACAGGAACACCAGACTAGGATTAATAAACAGATTGGAACACCAGGCTAGTACTAATAAACAGACTGGAACACCCGACTGGGGTTAATAAACAGACTGGAACACCAGGCTAGGACTAATAAACAGACTGGAACACCAGGCTAGGATTAATAAACAGACTGGAACACCAGACTAGGATTAATAAACAGACTGGAACACCAGGATAGGACTAATAAACAGACTGGAACACCAGGCTAGGATTAATAAACAGACTGGAACACCAGGCCGGGGTTAATAAACAGACGGGAACACCAGACTAGGATTAATAAACAGACTGGAACACCAGTGTAGGACTAATAAACAGACTGGAACACCAGGCTAGGATTAATATACAGACTGGAACACCAGGCTGTGGTTAATAAACAGACTGGAACACCAGACTAGGATTAATAAACAGACTGGAACACCAGGCTAGGATTCATAAACAGACTGGAACAGCAGGCTAGGATTCATAAACAGACTGAAACACCAGACTAGGATTAATAAACAGACTGGAACACCAGACTAGGATTAATAAACAGACTGGAACACCAGGCTAGTACTAATAAACAGACTGGAACACCAGGCTAGGGTTAATAAACAGACTGGAACACCAGACTAGGATTAATAAACAGACTGGAACACCAGGCTAGGACTAATAAACAGACTGGAACACCAGGCTAGGATTAATAAACAGACTGGAACACCAGGCCAGGGTTAATAAACAGACAGGAACACCAGACTAGGATTAATAAACAGACTGGAACACCAGGCTGAGACTAATAAACAGACTGGAACACCAGACTAGGATTAATAAACAGACCTGAACACCAGGCTAGGACTAATAAACAGACTGGAACACAGGGCTAGGATTAATAAACAAACTGGAACACCAGACTAGGATTAATAAACAGACTGGAACACCAGACTAGGATTAATAAACAGACTGGAACACCAGGCTAGTACTAATAAACAGACTGGAACACCAGGCTAGGACTAATAAACAGACTGGAACACCAGGCTAGGATTCATAAACAGACTGGAACACCAGGCTAGGATTCATAAACAGACTGAAACACCAGGCTAGGACCCATAAACAGACTGACTGGAATATTATCTCTACTAGATCCTGTTTCTCCTCCTCCCCTGTTTCTCCTCCTCCCCTGTTTCTCCTCCTCCCCTGTTTCTCTTCCTCCCCTGTTTCTCCTCCTCCTCTGTATCTCCTCCCCTGTTTCTCCTCCTCCCCTGTTTCTCCTCTCCCCTCTTTCTCCTCCCCTGTACCTCCTCCCCTGTTTCTACTCCTCCTCTGTATCTCCTCCCCTGTTTCTACTCCTCCTCTGTATCTCCTCCCCTGTTTCTACTCCTCCTCTGTACCTCCTCCCCTGTTTCTACTCCTCCTCTGTATCTCCTCCCCTGTTTCTACTCCTCCTCCGTATCTCCTCCCCTGTTTCTCCTCTCCCCTCTTTCTCCTCCCCTGTTTCTCCTCTCCCCTCTTTCTCCTCCCCTGTACCTCCTCCCCTGTTTCTACTCCTCCTCTGTATCTCCTCCCCCTGTTTCTCCTCCTCCCCTGTTTCTCCTCCCCTGTTTCTCCTCTCCCCTCTTTCTCCTCCCCTGTTTCTCCTCTCCCCTCTTTCTCCTCCCTGTACCTCCTCCCTGTTTCTACTCCTCCTCTGTATCTCCTCCCCTGTTTCTACTCCTCCTCTGTATCTCCTCCCCTGTTTCTACTCCTCCTCTGTATCTCCTCCCCTGTTTCTCCTCTCCCCTCTTTCTCCTCCCCTGTTTCTCCTCTCCCCTCTTTCTCCTCCCCTGTACCTCCTCCCCTGTTTCTACTCCTCCTCTGTATCTCCTCCCCTGTTTCTACTCCTCCTCTGTATCTCCTCCCTGTTTCTCCTCTCCCCTCTTTCTCCTCCCCTGTTTCTCCTCTCCCCTCTTTCTCCTCCCCTGTACCTCCTCCCCTGTTTCTACTCCTCCTCTGTATCTCCTCCCCTGTTTCTCCTCCTCCCCTGTTTCTCCTCTCCCCTCTTTCTCCTCCCCTGTACCTCCTCCCCTGTTTCTCCTCCTCCCCTGTTTCTCCTCCTCCCTGTTTCTCCTCCTCCCCTGTTTCTCCTCTCCCCTCTTTCTCCTCCCCTGTACCTCCTCCCCTGTTTCTACTCCTCCTCTGTATCTCCTCCCCTGTTTCTCCTCCTCCCCTGTTTCTCCTCCTCACTTGTTGCTCCTCCCTGTTTCTCCTCCTCCCCTGTTTCTCCTCCTCCCCTGTGTCTCCTCCCCTGTTTCTCCTCCTCCCCTGTTTCTCCTCCTCCCCTGTTTCTCCTCCTGCCCTGTTTCTCATCCTCCCCTGTTTCTCCTCCTCCCCTGTTTTACCTCCTCCCCTGTTTCTCCTCCTGCCCTGTTTCTCCTCCTGCCCTGTTTCTCCTCCCCTGTTTAACCACTGTTGCCTCAGCCAAGTTTCCCTTTGCTAATACACTTTTAATTAACCACCTGCACACACACACACACACACACACCATTGCACGTGCACCCAAACACATATTATGTTATTCTATCGTCGTGGGGATCTAAAATATATTTATATCAAATATCCCTAACCCTAACCCTAACCCTATTTTACCTAACCTTCAACCCTAACCCAAACCTAACTCCTAAACCTAATCACTAACCCCTTACCCTAACCCTAATCACTAACCCCTTACCCTAACCACTAACCCCTTACCCTAACCCTAACCCTAACCCAAACCTAACTTCTAACCTAATCACTAACCCCTTACCCTAACCTAATCACTAACCCCTTACCTGACCACTAACCCCTTACCTAACCTAACCCTAACCCTGGCCCTAACCCTAACCCAAACCTAACTCCTAACCTAACCACTAACCCTTACCTAAACCAAACCTAAGTCTTAACCTAATCACTAACCCTTACCTAACCTAATCACTAACCACTTACCTAACCACTAACCCCTTACCCTTACCTAACCCTACCCCAAACCTAACTCCTAACCTAATCACTAACCCCTTACCTAACCTAATCACTAACCCACTTACCTAACCACTAACCCTTACCCTAACCCAAACCTAACTCCTAACCCTAATCACTAACCCCTTACCTAACCCTAATCATTAACCCCTTACCCTAACCACTAACCCCTTACCTAACCTAACCCTAACCGAACCCAAACTCCTAACCCTAATCACTAACCCCTTACCCTAACCTTAATTCTAAACCGTATGCTGAACCTAACTCCTAACCTAATCACTAACCCTTACCCTAACCTAATTCTAAACCTTACGCTGAACCTAACTCTAACCTAATCACTAACCCCTTACCTAACCACTAACCCCTTACCTAACCCTAATCCAAACCTAACTCCTAACCCTAATCACTAACCCCTTACCTAACCCCTTACCCTAACCTAACCCTAACCCAAACCTAACTCCTAACCCTAATCACTAACCCCTTACCCTAACCTTAATTCTAAACCGTATGCTGAACCTAACTCCTAACCCTAATCACTAACCCCTTACCCTAACCACTAACCCCTTACCCTAACCCTAACCCAAACCTAACTCCTAACCCTAATCACTAACCCCTTACCCTAACCTTAATTCTAAACCGTATGCTGAACCTAACTCCTAACCCTAATCACTAACCCCTTACCCTAACCCTAACCCAACTCCTAACTAAAATCACTAACCCCTTACCTTAAACCTAATTCTAAACCTTACGCTGAACCTAACTCCTAACCCTAATCACTAACCCCTTACCCTAACCTTAATTCTAAACCTTACGCTGAACCTAACCCCTAACTCTAATCACTAACCCCTTACCCTAACCTTAATTCTAAACCTTACGCTGAACCTAACTCCTAACCCTAATCACTAACCCCTTACCCTAACCACTAACCCCTTACCTAAACCTAATTCTAAACCTTACGCTGAACCTAACTCCTAACCCTAATCACTAACCCCTTACCCTTACCCTAATTCTAAACCTTACGCTGAACCTAACTCCTAACCCTAATCACTAACCCCTTACCCTAACCCTAATCCAAACCTAACTCCTAACCCTTACCCTAACCCTAACCTAACTTCTAACCCTAATCACTAACCCCTTACCCTAACCCTAATTCTAAACCTTACGCTGAACCTAACTCCTAACCCTAATCACTAACCCCTTACCCTATCCACTAACCCCTTACCCTAACCCTAACCCAAACCTAACTCCTAACCCTAATAACTAACCCCTTACCCTAACCACTAACCCCTTACCCTAACCCTAACCCAAACCTAACTCCTAACCCTAATCACTAACCCCTTACCCTAACCTTAATTCTAAACCGTATGCTGAACCTAACTCCTAACCCTAATCACTAACCCCTTACCCTAACCCTAACCCAACACCTAACTCTAATCATTAACCCCTTTCCCTAAACTTAATTCTAAACCTTACGCTGAACCTAACTCCTAACCCTAATCACTAACCCCTTACCCTAACCACTAACCCCTTATCCTAACCCTAACCCTGACCCGAACCTAACTCCTAACCCTAATAACTAACCCCTTACCCTAACCTTAATTCTAAACTGTATGCTGAACCTAACTCCTAACCCTAATCACTAACCCCTTACCCTAACCTAACCTAACCCTAACCCAAACCTAACTCCTAACCTAATCACTAACCCCTTACCTGGCCTAATCACTAACCCCTTACCCTAACCACTAACCCTTGCCCCTAACCCTAACCCTAACCCGAACCTAACTCCTAACCCTAATCACTAACCCCTTACCCTAAACCTAATTCTAAACATTACGCTGAACCTAAATCCTAACCCTAATCACTAACCCCTTACCCTAACCACTAACCCCTTACCCTAACCCTAACCCTGACCCGAACCTAACTCCTAACCCTAATAATTAACCCCTTACCCTAACCTTAATTCTTAACTGTATGCTGAACCTAACTCCTAACCCTAATCACTAACCCCTTACCCTAACCTTAATTCTAAACTGTATGCTGAACCTAACTCCTAACCCTAATCACTAACCCCTTACCCTAACCTTAATTCTACACTGTATGCTGAACCTAACTCCTAACCTAATCACTAACCCCTTAACCTAACCTTTAACCCCTTACCTAACCTAACCCAAACCGAACTCCTAACCCTGATCACTTGCCCCCTTACCTAACCTTAATTCTAAACCGTATGCTGAACCTAACTCCTAACCCTAATCACTAACCCCTTACCTAACCCTAACCCAACTCCTAACTCTAATCATTAACCCCTTACCTAACCCTAACCTAACCCAAACCTAACTCCTAACCCTAATCACTAACCCCTTACCTAACCTTAATTCTAAACCTTACGCTGAACCTAACTCCTAACTCTAATCACTAACCCCTTACCCTAACCTAATTCTAAGGCCTTCGCTGAACCTAACTCCTGCCCTAATCACTAACCCCTTACCCTAACCACTAACCCTTACCTAACCTAACCCAAACCAAACTCCTAACCCTAATCACTAACCCCTTACCCTAACCCCTTACCCTAACCCAAACCTAACTCCTAACCCTAATCACTAACCCCTTACCCTAACCCTAATCAATAACCCCTTACCCTAACCACTAACCCCTTACCCTAACCCTAACCCAAACCTAACTCCTAACCCTTACCCTAACCCTAACCCAAAACTAACTCCTAACCCTAATCACTAACCCCTTTCCCTAACCCTAATTCTAAACCTTACGCTGAACCTAACTCCTAACCCTAATCACTAACCCCTGACCCTAACCACTAACCCCTTACCCTAACCCTAACCCAAACCTAACTCCTAACCCTTACCCTAACCCTAACCCAAAACTAACTCCTAACCCTAATCACTAACCCCTTTCCCTAACCCTAATTCTAAACCTTACGCCGAACCTAACTCCTAACCCTAATCACTAACCCCTTACCCTAACCACTAACCCCTTACCCTTACCCTAACCCTACCCCAAACCTAACTCCTAACCCTAATCACTAACCCCTTACCCTAACCCTAATCACTAACCCCTTACCCTAACCACTAACCCCTTGCCCCTAACCCAAACCTAACTCCTAACCCTAATCACTAACCCCTTACCCTAACCCTAATCATTAACCCTTACCTAACCACTAACCCCTTACCTAACCCCTAACCCGAACCTAACTCCTAACCCTAATCACTGGCCCCTTGCCTAAACCTAATTCTAAACATTACGCTGAACCTAAATCCTAACCTAATCACTAACCCCTTACCCTAACCACTAACCCCTTGCCTAACCCTAACCCTGACCCGACCTAACTCCTGGCCTAATAATTAACCCTTACCTAACCTTAATTCTTAACTGTATGCTGGACCTAACTCCTAACCTAATCACTAACCCCTTACCCTAACCTTAATTCTAAACTGTATGCTGAACCTAACTCCTACCCCTAATCACTAACCCCTTACCCTAACCTTAATTCTACACTGTATGCTGAACCTAACTCCTAACCCTAATCACTAACCCCTTACCTAACCCTAACCTAACCCTAACCCAAACCTAACTGGACTCCTAGCCTAACCACTAACCCCTTACCTAAAACCAAGAGCCTAACTCTAGGCCTAATCACTAACACCTTACCTAACCCTAATCACTAACCCCTTACCCTAACCACTAACCCCTTACCCTTACCCTAACCCTACCCCAAACCTAACTCCTAACCCTAATCACTAACCCCTTACCCTTACCCTAATCACTAACCCCTTACCCTAACCACTAACCCCTTACCCTAACCCAAACCTAACTCCTGGCCTAATCACTGGCCTAATCATTAACCCCTTACCCTAACCACTAACCCCTTACCCTAACCCTAACCCGAACCTAACTCCTAACCCTAATCACTAACCCCTTACCCTAAACCTAATTCTAAACATTACGCTGAACCTAAATCCTAACCCTAATCACTAACCCCTTACCCTAACCACTAACCCCTTACCCTAACCCTAACCCTGACCCGAACCTAACTCCTAACCCTAATAATTAACCCCTTACCCTAACCTTAATTCTTAACTGTATGCTGAACCTAACTCCTAACCCTAATCACTAACCCCTGACCCTAACCTTAATTCTACACTGTATGCTGAACCTAACTCCTAACCCTAATCACTAACCCCTTACCCTAACCTTAATTCTACACTGTATGCTGAACCTAACTCCTAACCCTAATCACTAACCCCTTACCCTAACCTTTAACCCCTTACCCTAACCCTAACCCAAACCGAACTCCTAACCCTGATCACTTACCCCTTACCCTAACCTTAATTCTAAACCGTATGCTGAACCTTACTCCTAACCCTAATCACTAACCCCTTACCCTAACCCTAACCCAAACCCAAACCTAACTCCTAATCACTAACCCCTTACCCTAACCTTAATTCTAAACCTTACGCTGAACCTAACTCCTAACTCTAATCACTAACCCCTTACCCTAACCCTAATTCTAAACCTTACGCTGAACCTAACTCCTAACCCTAATCACTAACCCCTTACCCTAACCACTAACCCCTTACCCTAACCCTAACCAAACTCCTAACCCTAATCACTAACCCCTTACCCTAACCACTAACCCCTTACCCTAACCCAAACCTAACTCCTAACCCTAATCACTAACCCCTTACCCTAACCTAATCAACCCCTTACCTAACCACTAACCCCTTACCTAACCCTAACCCAAACCTAACTCCTACCCTTGCCCTAACCCTAACCCAAACTAACTCCTAACCCTAATCACTAACCCCTTACCCTAACCTTAATTCTACACTGTATGCTGAACCTAACTCCTAACCCTAATCACTAACCCCTTACCTAACCTTTAACCCCTTACCCTAACCCTAACCCAAACCTAACTCCTAACCCTGATCACTTACCCCTTACCCTAACCTTAATTTTAAATCGTATGCTGAACCTAACTCCTAACCCTAATCACTAACCCCTTATCCTAACCCTAACCCAACTCCTAACTCTAATCACTAACCACTTACCCTAACCACTAACCCCTTACCCTAAACCTAATTCTAAACCTTACGCTGAACCTAAATCCTAACCCTAATCACTAACCCCTTACCCTAACCACTAACCCCTTACCCTAACCCTAACCCTGACCCGAACCTAACTCCTAACCCTAATAATTAACCCCTTACCCTAACCTTAATTCTTAACTGTATGCTGAACCTAACTCCTAACCCTAATCACTAACCCCTTACCCTAACCTTAATTCTAAACTGTATGCTGAACCTAACTCCTAACCCTAATCACTAACCCCTTACCCTAACCTTAATTCTACACTGTATGCTGAACCTAACTCCTAACCCTAATCACTAACCCCTTACCCTAACCTTTAACCCCTTACCCTAACCCTAACCCAAACCTAACTCCTAACCCTAATCACTTACCCCTTACCCTAACCTTAATTCTAAATCGTATGCTGAACCTAACTCCTAACCCTAATCACTAACCCCTTGCCCTAACCTAACCCCTTACCTAACCCTAACCTAACCCAAACCTAACTCCTAACCCTAATCACTAACCCCTTACCCTAACCACTAACCCCTTACCTAACCCTAACCCAAACCAAACTCCTAACCTAATCACTAACCCCTTACCTAACCACTAACCCCTTACCCTAACCCAAACCTAACTCCTAACCTAATCACTAACCCCTTACCTAACCTAATCAATAACCCCTTACCTAACCACTAACCCTTACCTAACTTAAACCTAACCCCTAACCCTAATCACTAACCCCTTACCCTAACCTTTAACCCCTTACCCTAACCCTAACCCTAACCCAAACCTAACTCCTAACCCTAATCACTAACCCCTTACCCTAACCTTAATTCTAAATCGTATGCTGAACCTAACTCCTAACCCTAATCACTAACCCCTTACCCTAACCCTAACCCAACTCCTAACCCTAATCACTAACCCCTTACCCTAACCCTAATTCTAAACCTTACGCTGAACCTAACTCCTAACCCTAATCACTAACCCCTGACCCTAACCACTAACCCCTTACCCTAACCCTAACCCAAACCTAACTCCTAACCCTTACCTAACCTAAAAAACTAACTCCTAACCTAATCACTAACCCCTTTCCCTAACCTAATTCTAAACCTTACGCCGAACCTAACTCCTAACCTAATCACTAACCCCTTACCTAACCTAATCACTAACCCCTTACCCCTAACCCTAATTCTAAACCTTACGCTGAACTAACTCCCTAACCTAATCACTAACCCCTGACCCTAACCACTAACCCCTTACCCTAACCCTAACCCAAACCTAACTCTAACCCTTACCCTAACCCTAACCCAAAACTAACTCTAATCCTAATCATAACCCTTTCCTAACCTAATTCTAAACCTTACGCCGAACCTAACTCCTAACCTAATCACTAACCCCTTACCCTAACCACTAACCCCTTACCCTTACCTAACCCTACCCCCAAACCTAAACCACTAACCCCTTACTAACCCTAATCACTAACCCCTTACCCTAACCACTAACCCTTACCCCTAACCCAAACCTAACTCTAATTTTTTAATCACTAACCCTTACCTAACCTAATTATTAACCCCTTACCTAACCACTAACCCCTTACCTAACTTAACTTGAACCTAACTCTAACCATAATCACTAACCCCTTACCCTAAACCTAATTCTAAACATTACGCTGAACATAAATCCTAACCCTAATCACTAACCCCTTACCCTAACCACTAACCCCTTACCTAACCCTAACCTGACCCGAACCTAACTCTAACCCTAATAATTAACCCCTTACCCTAACCTTAATTCTTAACTGTATGCTGAACCTAACTCCTAACCCTAATCACTAACCCCTTACCCTAACCTTAATTCTAAACTGTATGCTGAACCTAACTCTAACCCTAATCACTAACCCCTTACCTAACCTTAATTCTACACTGTATGCTGAACCTAACTCTAACCCTAATCACTAACCCCTTACCCTAACCTTTAACCCCTTACCCTAACCCTAACCCAAACCTAACTCCTAACCCTAATCACTTACCCCTTACCCTAACCTTAATTCTAAACCGTATGCTGAACCTAACTCCTAACCCTAATCACTAACCCCTTACCCTAACCCTAACCCAACTCCTAACTCTAATCATTAACCCCTTACCCTAACCCT